>NC_040244.1:152500-302919 GCF_001444195.1 Xiphophorus couchianus | reverse complement strand
AAAAACGACATCCTATACTATGACGTCGAAAATGTCAAAAAACGACATGCTATAGTATGACGTCGAAAATGTCCAAAAAAATGACATGCTATGCTATGACGTCGAAAATGTCCAAAAAAAACGACATGCTATACTATGACGTCGAAAATTGTCCAAAAAAACGACATGCTATACTATGACGTCGAAAATGTCCAAAAACGACATGCTATACTATGATGTCGAAAATGTCCAAAAAAACGACATGCTATACTATGACGTCGAAAATGTAAAAAAAAAAACATGCTATACTATGACGTCGAAAATGTCCAAAAAAACGACATGCTATACTATGACGTCGAAAATGTCCAAAAAATGACATGCTATACTATGACGTCGAAAATTTCAAAAAAACGACATGCTATATATAGTATGACGTCGAAAATGTCAAAAAAACCGACATGCTATACTATGACGTCGAAAATGTCCAAAAAAACGACATGTTATAGTATGACGTCGAAAATTTCAAAAAAACGACATGCTATAGTATGACGTCAAAAATGTCAAAAAACGACATGCTATGGTATGACGTCGAAAATGTCCAAAAAAACGACATGCTATATATACTATGACGTCGAAAATGTCCAAAAAAACGACATGCTATAGTATGACGTCGAAAATGTCAAAAAAACGACATGCTATAGTATGACGTCGAAAATGTGAAAAAAACGACATGCTATAGTATGACGTCGAAAATGTCCAAAAAAACGACATGCTATACTATGACGTCGAAAATTTCAAGAAAACGACATGCTATATATAGTATGACGTCGAAAATGTCAAAAAAACCGACATGCTATACTATGACGTCGAAAATGTCAAAAAAACGACATGCTATAGTATGACGTCGAAAATGTCAAAAAAACGACATGCTATATATAGTATGACGTCGAAAATGTCCAAAAAAACGACATGCTATAGTATGACGTCGAAAATTTCAAAAAAACGACATGCTATACTATGACGTCGAAAATTTCAAAAAAACGACATGCTATACTACGACGTCGAAAATGTCCAAAAAAACGACATGCTATACTATGACGTCGAAAATGTCCAAAAAACGTCATGCTGTACTATGACATCGAAAATGTCCAAAAAAACGACATGCTATACTATGACGTCGAAAATGTCCAAAAAACGACATGCTATACTATGACGTCGAAAATTTCAAAAAAACGACATGCTATAGTATGACGTCAAAAATGTCCAAAAAAACGACATGCTATAGTATGACGTCGAAAATTTCAAAAAAACGACATGCTATACTATGATGTCGAAAATGTCCAAAAAAACGACATGCTATAGTATGACGTCGAAAATGTCCAAAAAAACGACATGCTATACTATGACGTCGAAAATGTCCAAAAAACGACATGCTATACTATGATGTCGAAAATGTCCAAAAAAACGACATGCTATACTATGACGTCGAAAATGTCCAAAAAACGACATGCTATAGTATGACGTCGAAAATGTCAAAAAAACGACATGCTATAGTATGACGTCGAAAATGTCCAAAAAAACGACATGCTATACTATGACGTCGAAAATGTCAAAAAAACGACATGCTATAGTATGACGTCGAAAATGTCAAAAAAAACGACATGCTATAGTATGACGTCGAAAATTTCAAAAAAACGACATGCTATAGTATGACGTCGAAAATGTCCAAAAAAACGACATGCTATACTATGACGTCGAAAATTTCAAAAAAACGACATGGTATACTATGACGTCGAAAATGTCCAAAAAAACGACATGTTATAGTATGACGTCGAAAATGTCCAAAAAAACACCATGCTATGACCTCGAAAATGTCTAAAAAAACGACATCCTATACTATGACGTCGAAAATGTCAAAAAAACGACATGCTATAGTATGACGTCGAAAATGTCCAAAAAAATGACATGCTATGCTATGACGTCGAAAATGTCCAAAAAAACGACATGCTATACTATGATGTCGAAAATGTCCAAAAAAACGACATGCTATACTATGACGTCGAAAATGTAAAAAAAAAAACATGCTATACTATGACGTCGAAAATGTCCAAAAAAACGACATGCTATAGTATGACGTCGAAAATGTCCAAAAAAACGACATGCTATACTATGACGTCGAAAATGTCCAAAAAAACGACATGCTATACTATGACGTCGAAAATTTCAAAAAAACGACATGCTATATATAGTATGACGTCGAAAATGTCAAAAAAACCGACATGCTATACTATGACGTCGAAAATGTCCAAAAAAACGACATGTTATAGTACGACGTCAAAAATTTCAAAAAAACGACATGCTATAGTATGACGTCAAAAATGTCAAAAAACGACATGCTATAGTATGACGTAGAAAATGTCCAAAAAAACGACATGCTATATATACTATGACGTCGAAAATGTCCAAAAAAACGACATGCTATAGTATGACGTCGAAAATGTGAAAAAAACGACATGCTATAGTATGACGTCGAAAATGTCCAAAAAAACGACATGCTATACTATGACGTCGAAAATGTCCAAAAAAACGACATGCTATATATACTATGACGTCGAAAATTTCAAAAAAACGACATGCTATATATAGTATGACGTCGAAAATGTCAAAAAAACCGACATGCTATACTATGACGTCGAAAATGTCAAAAAAACGACATGCTATAGTATGACGTCGAAAATGTCAAAAAAACGACATGCTATATATAGTATGACGTCGAAAATGTCCAAAAAAACGACATGCTATACTATGACGTCGAAAATTTCAAAAAAACGACATGCTATACTATGACGTCGAAAATTTCAAAAAAATGACATGCTATACTATGACGTCGAAAATGTCCATAAAACGTCATGCTATACTATGACGTCGAAAATGTCCAAAAAAACGACATGCTATACTATGACGTCGAAAATGTCCAAAAAACGTCATGCTATACTATGACGTCGAAAATGTCCAAAGAAACGACATGCTATACTATGACGTCGAAAATTTCAAAAAAACGACATGCTATAGTATGACGTCAAAAATGTCAAAAAAACGACATGCTATAGTATGACGTCGAAAATGTCCAAAAAAACGACATGCTATAGTATGACGTCGAAAATGTCAAAAAAACGACATGCTATAGTTTGACGTCGAAAATGTCCAAAAAAACGACATGCTATAGTTTGACGTCGAAAATGTCAAAAAAACGACATGCTATAGTTTGACGTCGAAAATGTCAAAAAAACGACATGCTATAGTTTGACGTCGAAAATGTCAAAAAAACGACATGCTATAGTATGACGTCGAAAATGTCAATAAAACGACATGCTATAGTATGACGTCGAAAATGTCCAAAAAAACGACATGCTATACTATGACGTCGAAAATGTCCAAAAACGACATGCTATAGTATGACGTCGAAAATGTCCAAAAAAACGACATGCTATACTATGACGTCGAAAATGTCAAAAAAACGACATGCTATAGTATGACGTCGAAAATGTCCAAAAAAACGACATGCTATACTATGACGTCGAAAATGTCCAAAAAACCGACATGCTATACTATGACGTCGAAAATGTCAAAAAAACGACATGCTATACTATGACGTCGAAATTGTCCAAAAAAACGACATGCTATACTATGACGTCGAAAATGTCAAAAAAACGACATGCTATACTATGACGTCGAAAATGTCCAAAAAAACGACATGCTATACTATGACGTCGAAAATGTCCAAAAAAAACGACATGCTATACTATGACGTCGAAAATGTCAAAAAAACGACATGCTATACTATGACGTCGAAAATGTCCAAAAAAACGACATGCTATACTATGACGTCAAAAATTTCAAAAAAACGACATGCTATACTATGACGTCGAAAATTTCAAAAAAACGACATGCTATAGTATGACGTCAAAAATTTCAAAAAAACGACATGCTATACTATGACGTCGAAAATGTCCAAAAAAACGACATGCTATACTATGACGTCAAAAATTTCAAAAAAACGACATGCTATACTATGACGTCGAAAATTTCAAAAAAACGACATGCTATAGTCCATCCATCCATCCATCCATCTTCTTCCGCTTATCCGAGGTCGGGTCGCGGGGAGTATTACGTCCAGAACGTGAAAATTTAGTCATAGTTTAGTATGACATCCAAAACATGAAAATTTAGTCATAGTTTAGTATGACGTCGAAATCATGAAACTTTAGTCATAGTTTAGTATGATGTCGAAATCATGAAAATTTAGTCATAGTTTATTATGACGTCGAAATCATGAAAATTTAGTCATAGTTTATTATGACGTCGAAATCATGAAAATTTAGTCATAGTTTAGTATGAAGTCCAAAACATGAAAAATTTAGTTATAGTTTAGTATGACGTCCAGAACGTGAAAATTTAGTCATAGTTTAGTATGACGTCGAAATCATGAAACTTTAGTCATAGTTTATTATGACGTCGAAAACATGAACATTTAGTCATAGTTTAGTATGACGTCCAAAACTTGAAAACTAGTCATAGTTTAGTATGACGTCGACATCATAAAAATTTAGTCATAGTTCAGTATGACGTCGAAAACATGAACATTTAGTCATAGTTTAGTATGATGTCGAAATCATCAAAATTTAGTCATAGTTTAGTATGACGTAGAAAACATGAAAATTTAGTCAAAGTTTAGTATGACATCCAGAACATGAAAATTTAGTCATAGTTTAGTATGACGTCGAAATCATGAAAATTTATTCATAGTTTAGTATGACGTCGAAAACATGAAAATTTAGTCATAGTTTAGTATGACATCCAAAACATGAAAATTTAGTCATAGTTTAGTATGACATCCAAAACATGAAAATTTAGTCATAGTTTAGTATGACGTCGATAACATGAACATTTAGTCATAGTTTAGTATGACGTCGAAATCATGAAAATTTAGTCATAGTTTAGTATGACATCCAAAACATGAAAATTTAGTCATAGTTTAGTATGACGTAGAAAACATGAAAATTTAGTCATAGTTTAGTATGACGTCGAAATCATGAACATTTAGTCATAGTTTAGTATGACGTCGACATCATGAAAATTTATTCATAGTTTAGTATAACGTCGAAAACATGAACATTTAGTCAAAGTTTAGTATGACGTCCAAAACTTGAAAACTAGTCATAGTTTAGTATGATGTCGAAATCATGAAAATTTAGTCATAGTTTAGTATGACATCCAAAACATGAAAATTTAGTCATAGTTTAGTATGACGTCAAAATCATGAAAATTAGTCATAATTTAGTATTACGTCCAGGAACGTGAAAATTTAGTCAGTTTAGTATGACGTTGAAATCGTGAAAATTTAGTCATAGTTTAGTATGACGTCGATAACATGAACATTTAGTCATCGTTTAGTATGACGTCGAAATCATGAAAATTTAGTCATAGTTTAGTATGACATCCAAAACATGAAAATTTAGTCATAGTTTAGTATGACATCCAAAACATGAAAATTTAGTCATAGTTTAGTATGACGTCGAAATCATGAAACTTTAGTCATAGTTTAGTATGACGTCGAAATCATGAAAATTTAGTCATAGTTTAGTATGACGTCGAAATCATGAAAATTTAGTCATAGTTTAGTATGAAGTCCAAAACATGAAAAATTTAGTCATAGTTTAGTATGACGTCCAGAACGTGAAAATTTAGTCATAGTTTAGTATGACGTCCAAAACATGAAAATTTAGTCATAGTTTAGTATGACATCCAAAACATGAAAATTTAGTCATAGTTTAGTATGACGTAGAAAACATGAAAATTTAGTCATAGTTTAGTATGACGTAGAAAACATGAAAATTTAGTCATAGTTTAGTATGACGTAGAAAACATGAAAATTTAGTCATAGTTTAGTATGACATCCAAAACAAGAAAATTTAGTCATAGTTTAGTATGACATCCAAAACATGAAAATTTAGTCATAGTTTAGTATGATGTCGAAATCATGAAAATTTAGTCATAGTTTATTATGACGTCGAAATCATGAAAATTTAGTCATAGTTTAGTATGAAGTCCAAAACATGAAAAATTTAGTTATAGTTTAGTATGACGTCCAGAACGTGAAAATTTAGTCATAGTTTAGTATGACGTCGAAATCATGAAAATTTAGTCATAGTTTAGTATGACGTCCAGAACGTGAAAATTTAGTGAGTTTAGTATGACGTTGAAATCGTGAAAATTTAGTCATAGTTGAGTATGACGTCCAAAACATGAAAAATTTAGTCATAGTTTAGTATTACGTCCAGAACGTGAAAATTTAGTCATAGTTTAGTATGACATCCAAAACATGAAAATTTAGTCATAGTTTAGTATGACGTCGAAATCATGAAACTTTAGTCATAGTTTAGTATGATGTCGAAATCATGAAAATTTAGTCATAGTTTATTATGACGTCGAAATCATGAAAATTTAGTCATAGTTTATTATGACGTCGAAATCATGAAAATTTAGTCATAGTTTAGTATGAAGTCCAAAACATGAAAAATTTAGTTATAGTTTAGTATGACGTCCAGAACGTGAAAATTTAGTCATAGTTTAGTATGACGTCGAAATCATGAAACTTTAGTCATAGTTTATTATGACGTCGAAAACATGAACATTTAGTCATAGTTTAGTATGACGTCGACATCATAAAAATTTAGTCATAGTTCAGTATGACGTCGAAAACATGAACATTTAGTCATAGTTTAGTATGATGTCGAAATCATCAAAATTTAGTCATAGTTTAGTATGACGTAGAAAACATGAAAATTTAGTCATAGTTTAGTATGACATCCAGAACATGAAAATTTAGTCATAGTTTAGTATGACGTCGAAATCATGAAAATTTATTCATAGTTTAGTATGACGTCGAAAACATGAAAATTTAGTCATAGTTTAGTATGACGTCGAAAACATGAAAATTTAGTCATAGTTTAGTATGACGTAGAAAACATGAAAATTTAGTCATAGTTTAGTATGACGTCGATAACATGAACATTTAGTCATCGTTTAGTATGACGTCGAAATCATGAAAATTTAGTCATAGTTTAGTATGACGTAGAAAACATGAAAATTTAGTCATAGTTTAGTATGACATCCAAAACATGAAAATTTAGTCATAGTTTAGTATGACGTAGAAAACATGAAAATTTAGTCATAGTTTAGTATGACGTCGAAATCATGAACATTTAGTCATAGTTTAGTATGACGTCGACATCATGAAAATTTATTCATAGTTTAGTATAACGTCGAAAACATGAACATTTAGTCAAAGTTTAGTATGACGTCCAAAACTTGAAAACTAGTCATAGTTTAGTATGATGTCGAAATCATGAAAATTTAGTCATAGTTTAGTATGACGTCGAAAACTTGAAAAATTTAGTCATAGTTTAGTATGACATCCAAAACATGAAAATTTAGTCATAGTTTAGTATGACGTCAAAATCATGAAAATTAGTCATAATTTAGTATTACGTCCAGGAACGTGAAAATTTAGTCAGTTTAGTATGACGTTGAAATCGTGAAAATTTAGTCATAGTTTAGTATGACATCCAAAACATGAAAATTTAGTCATAGTTTAGTATGACATCCAAAACATGAAAATTTAGTCATAGTTTAGTATGACGTCGAAATCATGAAACTTTAGTCATAGTTTAGTATGACGTCGAAATCATGAAAATTTAGTCATAGTTTAGTATGACGTCGAAATCATGAAAATTTAGTCATAGTTTAGTATGAAGTCCAAAACATGAAAAATTTAGTCATAGTTTAGTATGACGTCCAGAACGTGAAAATTTAGTCATAGTTTAGTATGACGTCCAAAACATGAAAATTTAGTCATAGTTTAGTATGACATCCAAAACATGAAAATTTAGTCATAGTTTAGTATGACGTCGAAAACATGAACATTTAGTCATAGTTCAGTATGACGTCGAAAACATGAACATTTAGTCATAGTTTATTATGACGTCGACATCATGAAAATTTATTCAGAGTTTAGTATGACGTCGAAAACTTGAAAAATTTAGTCATAGTTTAGTATGACATCCAAAACATGAAAATTTAGTCATAGTTTAGTATGACGTCGAAAACTTGAAAATTTAGTCATAGTTTAGTATGACGTCGAAATCATGAAAATTTAGTCATAGTTTAGTATGACGTCGAAATCATGAAAATTTAGTCATAGTTTAGTATGACGTCGAAATCATGAAAATTTAGTCATAGTTTAGTATGACGTCGAAAACTTGAAAAATTTAGTCATAGTTTAGTATGACATCCAAAACATGAAAATTTAGTCATAGTTTAGTATGACGTCGAAAACTTGAAAATTTAGTCATAGTTTAGTATGACGTCGAAATCATGAAAATTTAGTCATAGTTTAGTATGACGTCGAAATCATGAAAATTTAGTCATTGTTTAGTATGTCGAAAACTTGAAAAATTTAGTCATAGTTTAGTATGACGTCCAAAACATGAAAATTTAGTCATAGTTTAGTATGACATCAAAATTATGAAAAATTTAGTCATAGTTTAGTATGACGTCGAAATCATGAAAATTTAGTCATAGTTTATTATGACGTCGAAATCATGAAAATTTAGTCATAGTTTAGTATGAAGTCCAAAACATGAAAATTTAGTCATAGTTTAGTATGACGTCGAAATCATGAAAATTTAGTCATAGTTTATTATGACGTCGAAATCATGAAAATTTAGTCATAGTTTAGTATGACGTCCAGAACGTGAAAATTTAGTATTTTGATGTCATACTAAATATGACTACATTTTTCATGTTTTGGACGTCATACTAAACTATGACTAAATTTTTCACGTTCTGGACATCATACTAAACTATGACTAAATTTTTATGATGTCGACGTCATAATAAACTATGACTAAATGTTCATGTTTTCGACGTCATACTAAACTATGACTAAATTTTCATGATTTTGACGTCATACTAAACTATGACTAAATTTTTATGATTTCGACGTCATACTAAACTATGACTAATTTTTCATGATTTTGACGTCATACTAAACTATGACTAAATTTTCATGATTTCGACGTCATAATAAACTATGACTAAATTTTCATGATTTCGACGTCATACTAAACTATGACTAAATTTTTCATAATTTTGATGTCATACTAAACTATGACTAAATTTTCATGTTTTGGATGTCATACTAAACTATGACTAAATTTTCATGTTTTGGATGTCATACTAAACTATGACTAAATTTTCATGTTTTGGACATCATACTAAACTATGACTAAATTTTCATGTTTTGGACGACATACTAAACTATGACTAAATTTTCACGTTCTGGACGTCATACTAAACTGACTAAATTTTCACGTTCTGGACGTCATACTCAACTATGACTAAATTTTTACGATTTCAACGTCATACTAAACTGACTAAATTTTCACGTTCTGGACGTCATACTAAACTATGACTAAATTTTCATGATTTCGACGTCATACTAAACTATGACTAAATTTTCACGTTCTGGACGTCATACTAAGCTATGACTAATTTTCATGTTTTGGACATCATACTGAACTACGACTAAATTTTCATGTTTTCGACGTACTAAACTATGACTAAATTTTTCATAATTTTGATGTCATACTAAATATGACTACAGTCATAGTTTAGTATGACGTCCAAAACTTGAAAACTAGTCATAGTTTAGTATGACGTCGACATCATAAAAATTTAGTCATAGTTTAGTATGACGTCCAAAACATGAAAAATGTAGTCATATTTAGTATGACATCAAAATTATGAAAAATTTAGTCATAGTTTAGTACGTCGACATCATGAAAATTTATTCATAGTTTAGTATGACGTCGAAAACATGAAAATTAGTCAAAGTTTAGTATGACGTCCAAAACTTGAAAACTAGTCATAGTTTAGTATGACATCCAAAACATGAAAAATTTAGTCATAGTTTAGTATGACGTCGACATCATAAAAATTTAGTCATAGTTTAGTATGACGTCGAAATCATGAAAATTTAGTCATAGTTTAGTATGACGTCCAAAACATGAAAAATTTAGTTATAGTTTAGTATGACGTCGAAATCATGAAAATTTAGTCATAGTTTAGTATGACGTCAAAATCATGAAAAATTAGTCATAATTTAGTATGACGTCGAAAACTTGAAAAATTTAGTCATAGTTTAGTATGACATCCAAAACATGAAAATTTAGTCATAGTTTAGTATGACGTCAAAAACATGAAAATTTAGTCGTAGTTCAGTATGATGTCCAAAACATGAAATTTAGTCATAGTTTAGTATGACGTCCAGAACGTGAAAATTTAGTCATAGTTTAGTATGACGTCAAAATCATGAAAAATTTAGTCATAGTTTAGTATTACGTCCAGAACGTGAAAATTTAGTCAGTTTAGTATGACGTCAAAATCATGAAAAATTTAGTCATAGTTTAGTATGACGTCCAGAACGTGAAAATTTAGTCAGTTTAGTATGACGTTGAAATCGTGAAAATTTAGTCATAGTTTAGTATTACGTCCAGAACGTGAAAATTTAGTCATAGTTTAGTATGACATCCAAAACATAAAATTTAGTCATAGTTTAGTATGATGTAGAAAACATGAAAATTTAGTCATAGTTTAGTATGACGTCGACATCATAAAAATTTAGTCATAGTTTAGTATGACGTCCAAAACATGAAAAATGTAGTCATATTTAGTATGACATCAAAATTATGAAAAATTTAGTCATAGTTTAGTACGTCGAAAACTTGAAAGATTTAGTCATAGTTTAGTACGTCGAAAACTTGAAAGATTTAGTCATAGTTTAGTACGTCGAAAACTTGAAAGATTTAGTCATAGTTTAGTATGACGTCAATGTTGAGTACAACAACTCATAGTAGAATATGGAGTAAAAATGGGTAAAATTGTGAGCATAAAAACATCGCAGTGTGTTTTTGGGGAATGTGAAGACTCTCATTGTTTATTAACTATCAGACAAATTAAGTCTTTTGTTTCTCACATTTAATGATGATTGCTTCGTTCTACACAGCCTTCCTGCGTTTCAGCCTCAGTAACTTTAAATTATAAAACAGCAGAACTCTTTGTCAGGACTAAAAATGAGACAACACGGATATCTGCAACATTTTAATTGAACACACATTAAAATTCTGTGACAGTTTCAGGTCAAACTGTAAGTGACACAATGCACAAGAAAAATGGCACCAACGACGTACGAGTTTGGACTGGACACACTAAGCAAGAGAAAGAACCGTGAAATGTTCAGAGTCCTCTGAGAGTCAAGATTTACATTTACAACTGTAGAAAAAAAGCCTAAAGCAACAGTTTCACAAGAAGTTCTGAGCAATAACGAGCAGTTAATCAGCAGTTTTATGTACAGTTCATCTGATATCTAACAGTGAAATGGAGCCATACTCAGACTGAGGCGACTGAGGAACCACAAGGCCACAACACCAAGCTGCTCAACAGAAACTGTGCTTTTCTTTACTCCCACATTCACTAAAAGCTGTATACAAAAACACATGGTGTCCTCAAAATGCTCCACTCTCTGTTTTATTCCCTCCAAAATAAAAGCTCCACATGTAGTTCAGTCTGAACTTGTAACCAAACAGCTGTCAAAATCTAAATACCAACACAAAGCTGACATTACAGCATCAACACTGGTGTATTATAAATACGTGGAACTCCAGCAAGTTATCAGCATGAAAATATAAAAATGAAAAACTCCTGATTCTTTAAATGAAACATTTTCATTAATAATTGAATACAGTTCTATTTTTACCAAGATAAAAATAAAATCAAAAACAGTGAAAAATGTTACTTTGAAACAGATTTTGTTGTTAATACAGTTTCACCAGGAAAAAAAAGAATTTAAAATAAGGCCATGAAAACTAAAACTCGGTTTCTGAAGCTGAAAACTGCAATGATGAGAGAAGCTGAACTTTTATTTTGACGACACCGTGCACTTCCTGAATGCAGAGCAGTAGTTTGGGTTCGGCGAGACATTCTCTAAAGTCATGGAGCGGAGATCCAGAGTGATTCCAATCTTCAAGTCATAAAATCAGAACAAGGATGAAAAATCAAAACTTGATATGGATAAAACAGCAGACGCTTCACAGAACGGCCACCAGGGGGCGCCAAACATTCCTGAATTTTACTCACCAGGTTTTTATAACTCCAAAAATAATTTTGTTTTTCTATATTTAGAGTTTAAAAATATGTTTCTCCAGTATGTTCTGTGAATTAAAATAAACAGATATTTGATCATTCCAGATTTACAGATACAATGAGTAACATTTACTGCCACCTAGTGTTAAAGACAAGAACAGCATGATTAGCTTTGATCCCAGAGATGTTTTCATCAAACTGACTGGTTTCATCTTTACCGCCTTAAGCTTCCTGGTTTAAGGCGGTAAAGATGTTTAAGGTCTTTTCTTCTTGTTAAACATTTGACTTTAAACTTGAATTTTAGATTTATAGAAAACAAACATCTGGGATTATTTAATCCAGACGCACTAATGATGAGCTGGTTAGTGTTAAATGGATTTTTGGAGCACTGAGATTAATCTCTTAATCTGCGTGAAGCGGACTGGATTTATTCTGGGGGATCGTTTCTGTCCAGGGGAGCTGCAGGGTCAAAGGTCAGGCAGAAAGAAGGAGGAGGTTCAGCCAGCAGCTGATTTCCAGCTGAGGTTCTGATCAGATGTTTGAGCCTTTGTCTCCAGACCGGATCTGCTGCCTGGAATTTCCCAGAATTCCCTCTTCCTGAAGCCCATATGCTCCGGTTCTGATGAAGCGTCGCTGCCGGTGCTGAAGCTCTTCTTCAGTTTGAAGCAAAGCGACGGAAACGCAGCAATCGCTCCGAACGTTCGCTCTTCCCTTCGCCTCAGTGCAAAGTTAAACTGCGGCATTCCCAGTCCTCCCAGTCCTGTAAACAACCTGGTCGTTCTCTTTCTGTGTTGGGGGTTCTGCTGGTTCTGCAGCTCTGGGATCAGTTCTAATGGCAGTGTCCAATCAGCGTCCTGCTAGCTGCCAGTGGCTAGCTGCTAACCGCCAGCGCTAACTGAGGCAGAAACTAAATGTGGCAAAGCAAAGGAAGTCGGTGCGCAGGCTTCCAGCAAATCCTGAGATTAAAAAAACGACATCAAATGGAAAACTGCTGACTCAAACCCCCAGAGGTCAGAGGTCAGAGGTCCTGCATTATGGCGGGTCGCTGGAAACAACCTGAATGGTTCTGGTTCTGGTCAGTCAGTGAAAGTTCCTTAAGGCAGAACTCCATCAAAAGCTGGGACACCGAGTCAAATAAAAGCCAATGTCAAAGGTCACTCTGTCATGTTCTGGTTCTGATGATGATGAAGCGGTCATCTTCTACAGAGAATGGATGCCTGAAGCGCCGTCACCACTGTCACCACCTGCAAGACAACGAGCAGTGCAGAGGAGAACCTGGTCAGCACACCGGTGCTTGAAGTTAGCATGCTAACTGGATCTGCTGGGAACGCTCAGGATCCGACATTCAGCTGGAAAAATCCAGGAAAAATTCAGAATTCAACCAACTGGTCGGTATCTAAACCACACGACTAAAGAAAACAGCAAAAAACCAACCAAACATTTTACCAATTATTCAATCAACTAACCTGTAACCCAACTGAATAACCAGCTAAATGATAAACTCCCAAGACCAGTGGACTTTACTGGTTCTAACGGCTCAGAACCAGCTGCGGATCAGTTCCTGCAGCTGGTTCTGAGCCCAGTTCTGAATCAGTTGGTACCGGTACCAGCCGAAGGTTACCTGGACTTGGACTCACATCTCATTATGTCTTGCTGGAGTTTTCATAGATGACATCAGATGTGATGGACTGCTGCTTCTTCTTCTGCCACATCAGGAGGACGCACTGATGGATGAAGACATACTGCTCCTGCACACACACACACACACAGACAAACACACACACACACACACACACACACACACACACACGGTCTGTATTGTGGCAGAGGGTGTGTGTGTGTCGGGTGCTGAAGCCCGGACTCGTCCTGACCTCGGTCTGGACCATGGACAGCCGGTGGGACCTCATGTCCGACACCATGCCCAGGATGTCCACAAACTCGTGTTCCCGGATGTGCTGCATCAGGCGGTCCAGGGCCATGAAGGTTCCGGTTCTGCCCACCCCGGCGCTGGAACAGAAACATCTTGGTTCTAACGGGTCGCCAGCAGAACCGACGACCTCCAGCTCTAAACATTTCTTGACTTCCAATATGCCTGATTCTGCAAGGTCAGCTGACTGAATTATATGACACCAGAACCAGAACCGGATCTTCCAAAACCAGCTGGTGACCGACCTGCAGTGGACAATGACGGGGTCTTTGGTCCTGTCGGCCTGCTGCCGGACGATGTGGACGAATTGCAGGATGCTCTCGATGGCGTTGACCGTGGGAACGCCATGATCCGGCCACGACGTGTAGTTCAGGTGGAGGACGTCCAGGGTCTCGTCCGCCTGCAGGTGGCAGCAGAGAGTCACGGCAGTTGTGATCGGACCTTTAAAGCCACGTCCTGCAGGAGAAGAAGACTCACGTATCCAAGTCGAAACTTCCTGATGATCCACTCCGGAAAGCCTTCCTCAGAAAGCATCTCCACACTGATGTCGCCGTACATGACCGGCTCGTCTGTGAACGGCCAGTAGTGGTCGCACTTCACCTGTAAAAATGCAAAACATCAGCTGGGAGGAGCAGGAAATGTAGATACAACCAACAGCCAGCAGGGGCAGAATTAACACTGAGCTTCACAGCCAGCAGGGGGCAGACTCCAGCCTGTATTTGACTGTAGATCTAAGACATACTGATAGGAACAGCGCCACCTAGTGGTGATCAGAAGTGTTTCTAATAAACAGGACTGTTATATGATGTGAATTTGTACCGGACCGGACCGGACCGGCTGCTCACCCTGCGGCGCTCGTTGCATTGTGTCAGCATGACGATGATGGGCGACTTCTGCTGCAGAACCATCTTCCAGAAATCGTTGCGCGTCTCCGGCAGTGGCCCCTGGGTGGCGATGTACTCCTTGGAATGTCGGTATCCCTGAAACAGAAACCGGATCAGAGGAACTGGAGCAGAATCAGGAGCAGAACAGTAAGCTAAGATATTTAATGCTCAGAATGTCAGAAAAGCCAAACTGCTCTTTAGATCCAGACGGTTTCAGAACCAGGACAGTTTCCTGGACGACTGAATCAGGAGCCAATCAGGATCCAACAACAGTTTCAGATTTTTGTCATAATCAGAAAATTCAGCCGTTATTTCAAACCAGCTGAGAGGATTATTTCTGTTACTTCCTGTTTCTATCTGCAATACAAAACAACTTCTGCTTTTGTTTTATGACTTAGCTCCTAATTATGGACCATTTCTCTGGGATTCCTGGTCCGGTCGGAACCATATGGACCCTTCAGGACTTCAGAGACCTGCTGATCCAGTGTTACCAGAACCAGGTGAGTGAGCATTCACCTTCTCTGTTTCTCAGCTCTGGAATCTGAACCTGAGACGATCAGAACCTGCTGGTTCCTGCAAATCAGAACTGGACCATTGTTGTTTTCTGGGTCTTTCCGGTACCGTTACCGCTCCAACCGTACACCTGTCATTAACGGCTCAGTTTTATCAGTACTGTTCGCCTAGAAGGTCCAAACATCAGTTCTGGTTGTGGTTTCTTTACCAGAGTCTGAGCTGTCTCTACGCAGATGATGCTGAGATGTTGAACATGTTTCTGAACTACAGACTTCCTCCAAGGTTTCACTCTGGGAGACCTTCAGGAGCCTTCAGGTCATGTGATCAGGTCCTGCTAGCTGAGCAGCATGCTAGCCTGGAAGCTAAAGAGGGGCGGAGCCTCCAGGCTGTCTTCTCTCTGTCTTTTCCTTTTTCTGTTTTATTGATTATTTTTTATAAGAAGCTCTTTGTGATATTCTGAACATCAGATGAAGCTTTCTCTTTCAATCTAGATCACAGGTGTCAAACTCCAGTCCTCCAGTCGCTGTCCTGCAGGCTTTAGATGAGCCACAGGTACAAAACCCTGGAATGAAACGACTCCATGACCTCCTCCTGGTGTGGATCGGTTCTCCAGAACCTTAATAACCTCATTATTTTATCAGGTGCTGCAGCAGAGGCCCATCTAAAGGTTGCAGGACAGCGGGCCTCCAGGACTGGAGTTTGACACCCCCTGCTGTAGATGAACAATCAGCTCCCCCTGGTAGCCAGCTGTGGCGGTGCATTCCTCTTTAAATATGAAGGTTTCTGCATTTGGGCCGAGGCGGACCGAGCCGTGGGTGTTCTGGAAGTTGTTGACGGGTCGTGGGAGAGGAAGCGGAGCCAGCAGATACTCACAGGGATGTAGTTGGCGTTGATGTAGTCGGCACCTTCGTCGTTGTGCATGGAGACCAGCTTGACCCGACTGAAGTCATCTGAGAGAGGAGGGCGGTTAGTCAGGAGATGAAGTACAGATGCTGTCAGAGTTCAGCAGAACCCGGTCTGGATCTGGAACCGGGTTCAGACTGGGTCCGGACTCACAGGGCAGGATGTTGGTGTATCGATTCTTGGGCCTGTTGACCGGCAGGTCGGCGGCATCGTGGGTCAGATCCAGGCCGACGCTCTTCAGCTCCTGGAAAACATCCAGAGCAGATTTCAGTTCTGATGGAGAACCGGCCCGTTTCTAAACCCATCCGGGTCCACAGCCCGGCGGTTCCCCTGAAAGACAGGACTTCCCCAAGTCGTACCTCAAACTGCAGGGAGAACTTGTAGGCGGAGTCTTTGCTCATGTCCTTGAAGTAGGCCTCGAAGTCGTCCAGCTGCACCGGGCTGCAAACACAAACCAAGTCAGACGGTTCTGAGAAGTTCTGACCTCCGGTTCAAACCGCAACCTGGGAACGCTCAGAGGAAGTTCATGATCCTAATCCAATCCTCATCCTGACGGTTCTTGCTGGAGCTCAGGGTTCAGAGTCTGGCTCCACCGGGTCCAAAACCCAGCCTCCTCTTCCCAAACCAGAACCTCCCAACAGAACCATAATGACCCAAAGGTGCAACTCAATGACTGCAGCATCAGTTGAGTTCAGCGGCGCCGCTCAGACCGCCAAACATCAGAACGGCTGACAGCCAATGAAAACCCAGAGCAGGATCAGAACAGTCAAAGGGTTCTAATCCAGAATGTTCTGTTAGGGTTCTGTTCTGACTGGGATGAAGCAGTCTGGGCTTCCAGAACCACAGCAGAAAAATGTTCTGCTGCCTCATCAGAACCAGCAGGTCCCAGAAACAGGATTTTCCTGTCTGGCTCCTGATTGGTCCGAACATCTTAAGCTGTCCAATGGGGCACGGTCTCCACCGAGGACACGCCCTCTTGCCTCAGAGAAGATCCGAGCCCACAGCATGATACCACCTCTACCACCAGCTGGTGAAGGACGAAGGTTCTGGTGCAGAACCGTTGGAGCGGATTGGTCCAGCTGCTGGTTCCGGATGTTCTTCTGCTCTCCAGAAGGAGGAACGTCAGACTGGATCAACGTCCTGTTTTTGTTCCCAAACTGGAGATCAACAGAACCTCTCCGACCCGCCATGGCGCCGATTCTGGACCCGATCCGGATTAATGACACTTTCCTGTTTCTGAGATCAGTCTGGGATGAAGGAGTGATGGATTATCTCCCAGATTAGATGGGATGAGTGAAGGATGGATGGAGCAGCGGATGGGTGAAGGTTAAAGGTCAGGGTTAAAGGTCAGGGTGGAGCTGATGGCTGAAGCTTCAGGACTCGGTTACCTGGTTAGTTTCCGTTTCTTTAAAGCCGTTTTGCTCCTAAAAACACAAAGAGTGTGAAATCCAAACATCATCATCACCTTCATCATCTTCATCACCAGCAGGAGCTCAGGACCGTCTGTGCAGCAGCACCGCCCCCTGCTGGCGCTTCACAGTCACTAACTACTGTGGTGAATATTTGGGTTCTTCATAAAGTTTATTCTTTATGCTTCAGCTGCAGCTCAGACGTTCACATGGAACCAGAATTTACTGGACTTTCATCATCAGAACTTTAGAGTCCAGTGAGGCGGTTCTGATCCGTTTCCATGATTTCCTTTGAACTGTGGAAAACAGCAGCTGCACAGACGAGTCCTGTGGGTTATTGGAGGTTTAACGCCGTATTTCCTCTAAATAAAATATTATTTTACTTTCCTGAGGTTCTTTATAATATAACAATATTTTCTTTAAATAAAAATATTCAATTACAACATTTTTATAAATTTATAGTTAAGATACTCTTACAATTTACTAATAATCTGAGAATAATAGAGTATGATATTCTGCATTGATCATAATAAAAATCTCAGTATAAAAAATGTAAAGTTAATTTAAAACAGTAAAAATTTTGAAAAATCTCATGTTTTTGTGTGGATGAAATATGTCAGCGTTTGGAAAACTGGGATAATCTTCTCTATTAGAGGAAATACGGTAGAAACGCAGGCAGGAAGTCTGTGGCTGCAAGTTTCCATCCGTCTGCTTTTACATCAAAAAAACTTTCATTTACACTGAAAAGTTGAATTTGGGAACATATTTGTTTTTATTTGATTTTTAGAAACAGAATTTTAAATCTATACTTTCTAGATACAATTTAGTTCATAAAAAAGTTTTACCATCACGGTAACAAGTTGGTCAAATGTTTCATCAGAACAAAAGTTGAGAAAATTATTTCTTTCTTGAAGAAACGTTTTTCAGCCACAGACTTCCAGAAACCTTTCAGAGAAGAAGCCAAACATGAGATCACCACCGTGCAGACGGCCGGACCCGAACCCGTTACCTGCCTGGCACCCGGCTCCATCAGGCCGGACGTTACTCTAAACCGTTCATGCTTTTACTTTGAAATGCCTCTGAATTCACAGAAAACCAGGATCATGCATATCTACAGAGCCTGAGCTACCGAGTGACCGACGGCATGCGGCGAAGCAGAGTCAGCATCATGCTGCCGGAGCGATCCGCCACAGATCAGCGCGATGCTGACGCTTTCCAGAGGGAGGAATATAGACGCTGCAGAGTCTGGTGTGTCTGAACATCCACAAAATATTAGGATTTACATGATATTTTCAGAAAATCATGAAATACTGAGAAAACGATCCAACAGGAACGCACCGGCTCACGTCATGAAGTCGTTTCTGCTGGTCTTAAAAAAGCCAAATGAAAGAAATAAAGCAGCAAATAATGATAAAACTTCAGGCTTTCTGTCTGTCTGTCAAACGTTTCTATTGAAAAATCTGGTGAAAACATCCAAATCACCAATTTATAAAGTTACGATTATATAAAAAAGTTAGTTTTTATTTGTGGAAAACTGATCAGCAGAGAAAACTAAACTCCTGGTTTCCATGAAGCAAAAGCAAACACTAAAAACATCTGGATAAACGTGTTTGAGGGCCAAGAATGCGGCCCTGAGGAACACCAGGGAGTTCATTTCCTCCGTTCAGAGATTTCTAGACGAGGCGTCAGGAAAACCGGGAGTTCCTGGTCCAGAGCCCCGAGGGACTCCCAGAGTCTGTGGAAGAATTAACACACACCAGACTGATCTGTGCGTCTCTGAGTTCAAACTGTGACCGACGGACTGTGGCGGGTGAACATGCCCCAAAGTGCAGCAGGCGCTTACTTACCACGGATTAATATAAAAAGCCAAAAGATAGTCAGTCCAAAGGCAGGATGGCAGGAGGGTAAGGAAGGCAAAGAGGCTTCTTCGCCTGAAGGTTCAAATAAACACAGAGAAAATAAAGAGAACAGACACCAGGGGGCGACAGAGAGGGGACAAAACATGGAGCTCCGTTAGTAAAGAGGCTTCATTAGTGCAGAGTTAAAGCATCATGCTGCCACCGCCGGCTCCGCCCACAACGCCCAGCCCAGCCAGCACCTCAGAACGCCGCACGGCGCCGTGACGGTTCTGATGAGCTCATAAAGCAGCAGAGGCAGACTGGGAGTGGAACCGTCAACCAGAACCAGAAAACCCGAATCAGCATTACTGTGGAATAGTTCCAGTAAATGTTGGTCGGCTCTCTGGAACAGATCCGATGGGACCCATCCGGTCCTCGGCTGGTTCTGACTGAAATCAACTTCGTCCTCATCGTCCTCACAGAAACACAGCTGCCTTTCACAATAAGAGCACGACACACTGATGAAATGTTTAGTGGTGGGGTTCTGCCTTTACCGATCGTCTTTCAGCTCTTATAATAACCATCAGAACCAGAACCAGGACCTTCAGCCACAGCGCCAACTCAGAGGCTTTTATTTTGAAAGGATGACTAATGGACCGCTCTCATTTCTGTTTTTAGGTATTTGAAAGAACAACTGGGTCTTAAAGCCACAGATTAGACCTGAGCCTTCATCTTCAACAAACAGCGCCTGTCATCATCATCTTCATCATCATCGTCATCTTAAAGGGCCACACACAACATTAAAGCTGCAGCTGCAAGTTCACATCCTAACCTGCCTCATCAATCTGTCCCTCCACTCGGCTGCTTCCTGTTGGGTGTGTGCAGCTGTGAAATGAGGAAGTGATGCTGCGGCGGCCCGTCGCCAACGGCAACCCAACCACCTGCAGCAGCAGCAGCAGAAGAAGAAGAGGAGCATACCAGTTGTAGGGAAGCTTCCCGTCTCGCTCAAACGAGGCGAAATTAACGAAGGTCTCGGCGCTGCAGTTCCTGCAACACGAAGCGACGGGATCAGACAGGAAGTCACGGGAAAACAGGAAGTCAGCAGGAAGTGAAGAATAACGGAAATCAGCCTCTATCTGCTCAATTCAAACCCCTCAGGTTACACAACGCAATTATTCTCACTTCATGTTATTTTTTCACTAAATAAGGAAGTTAAAAATTGACATGAAACAAAAGACAAAACATAAAAACCCAGAGTGACCAAAACAGAAATTAAAATAAAACTAAATATAAAACATACCAAAAATAAAACTATAAAGTCAAAATCTTTACTAACCCAAAGAGACCAAAAACTAAACCAGAGTAAAAAAAAGGAAAAATAAAGAAAAATCACAACAAAACAAATGTTAGCAAAATCTGACCGAAATTAGAAGTATTTAATTAAATCATCCCAGTTTTTAACAATCAGGACCAAACACATCTGTGGCTTCTAATAAAATGCAGAATTGGCCACAAACATTTAATAAAGTCGGGAAAATAAAACAGAAATGAGTCAAATTCACACAAGAACAAACCTAGAAAAAGATGAAAAGAAAGATGAAGCAGAGCCTCACCTGGTCATCTGCAGGTGTTTCTTACGAAGGACGAGCAGGAAGAGGACGAGAAGGCTGATGAGCAGGACGCTCAGCACGGCCAGCGCCGAGATGGCCGCCACGCTCGGGTTCATCTCTTTGGCTGCGCGCACACACACACACACACACACACCAACACCTGCTCAACACCTTCACAATAAAAGCTGCCTGCTGGCTTTAATGAGGCAGATTTAAACAAAAGCAGGAATAATTCTCAGTGAGACCATCAGGCCCATTAATCACACAGGAAGTCCAGCAGGAAGTGGATTTAATGTCAGGGAAGACATGGTCATCACTTATTTAAATTCTAGTTCTGCAAACTGAAGATGACAGGAAGTCTTTATTTATAACTTCCTGTTTGAATGTAATTCCCTTCAAGATGTTTAAGTTGGTTAATCTGCAGCAGGTCGATGAAAATCATCTCAACATGATCAGAATAAAAACTAAAATCATCTTAAATTCACTTAATTAAAACAGAAGTTGGTCTTAAAAACATCTCACATTTTGTGGTGGCAGCACCGTTTCATCTCTTGTACTTTATTTTTCTAGCAGGATTTTTGTTTAAGGCAAACACAAACATCTTAAGGCGGCTGATGCTAATGCTAACCAGCTGCTAATATACCCAGCTAGCTAGTTTTTTAGGGTAAGAGTAAATTTATCATTGGTTGCTGAGCGATGTTTGTCTTACTGAGTCAACCTGCAATCATTGTGTGGAACAAAGTTCAGCAACTTTCCTGTATTAAACATGTTTTAATAACGCAGGTCTTAAATTTCATTCGCTTTGGTCTTAAAAAGCCTTAAGTTTGAGTTGGTGAAAACTGCAGGAGGCAGAACCTTTGAGACCAGAACCAGAACCGCTGGAGTGAGACTCGGGCGTCTGGCTGACTGCATTCAGAGGGAAGCAGAATAAAAAGCCTGCCACACTTTTCAGATGTTTCCACTACCGTGTGATGATCTGGTTAAAACATGTTGAAGGTTTCCACAGCGCCCCCCGCTGGCGGTGCTGCGGCCCGTCTCCACGGCACCCCCTACCTGCGGTGGTGACGGTGATGCGGGCCGGCCGGCTGGCTGAGCTGTAGCTGAAACTCGTCACGCTGCAGTTGTAGCTGGACGACGGAACCAGACCCGAAACGGTCAGAACCTGAGCGGTGGAGGTGATGGGCTCTCCGGCCTGCAGGGGGAGCCACACGTCAGAACAGAACCATGACCCGTTTGTCTGAGCATGCTCAGTGTGAGCCTTCTGACTGAACTTGGGCAAATGGTTCTGATCCGGTCAATGTTCTGGTCCAGAGAGCCGGACAGGTCAGAACCAGAACCACAGAGATCCTCCTGACAACTGATCCAGGTTCTGCTGAGATCCGTCCAGTTTCTGGAACAGAACCGGGTCAGGCTGCAGAACCGGGTGAGGCAGTTGGACTGAGGTCCATCATCTGGTTCCAGAACACATCAGAAACTCTTGGAGGGAATTTCAGAACCAGAACCAGAACCTGAGGATTACTGTGGTTCTGATTATTCTGGACCAAAGGGGCCGAGGTGATGCGGTTCCGGATCAGACGGTTCATAGATCAGAACTTTTTATTAAATTCAGATGGAAACAGGAAAACAATAAATAAATCTGAAAGAATAAATTCAGTTAAAAAATTTTAACCATAAAAAAAAGACAACAACAAAAAAATTTAATGAGATAGAAATCGGGTCGGATCAGAACCAGATTTGTAGTTCTGTAAAAACAAAAAAATATTGATGCTAAAATCTCTTCCCCGTTTTAACGCTCAGCTTCTCTTTCTGCTTGTTCTGGTTCTGGGTCCGCTCAGCAGCAGAACCCCTCCCGGTTCTGAACCCAGACCCGGTGTGAGGCGGGCTTACCTTCAGCTCCTTGCTGGCCCAGTTGGGTCGGCACAGAACCTGGTAGTAGTCCACCACGCCGTCCTCGCTCCACAGCAGCGTGACGGACGAGTGCGTGGCGTTGACGGCCAGCAACAGGCGGGGAGGGGCCGGCTCTGCGGGACAAACACTCCATGAGCTGGGCTGAACCGGGCTGAACCGGACCACCGCCACTTCCTCTGAGCAGCACCACTTAAAGACGCCAGAAGAGGAAGTGGACCCGGCCAATTTCTGTTTCACTTTCACAGACGAGTCCGAATGCGTGGCGCTGGACGGGCAGAACCCAGCAGAACCTCTGAGGCAAAAAACTGAAAGTAGAACATTTCATCCTGAGCCTGACCTACTTCCTGTTTGGTTATGGGAGGGGAGCAGCAGAACCAGAACCAGTTCCGTCTGGATGGACGAAGCCACGCCACATCCTCTACCTACAGCTGTCACACATGGTAGTGGCAGCGCCATGCTGTGGGCTGAAACGTGAAGCAGCACCAACACCTGGACCGAGACGTTTGGGCTCGTCAGCCAATCAGGACGGGTGTGGTCCAGATCCTGCTCACTGATTGGTTGAGGGGGTGTATGTATAATTCTGACCCCCCGTGAATCAGAGGAAATCCTGAATACAGTTATGAATGTTCTGGACAGACAAGAGTCGCCATGTTTAGGTCCACTGTTGGTTCTGAGCGGGTCATGGAGTTCTCTGGCGCCCCTAGTGGCAGAGCGGAGAACTACAACAACAAACCTGCCTCAAAGATTCACATTTATTCCTGTTTTTAACATTTTTTCAGAAAAAGTTCAGGTGATCAGATTCAGGATTTTCTGAAATAAAACGGGAGATTTATGGTGACATCGTTTTCCATCAGGCTGAAAATTATTTCCTGTAGAAATTCTTTAACATTTTTAATAAATTACTGAAACTCACAAGGAATTTCTAAATTATTATTTTTAAATTGTAAAATAAAAAATTATTTAAGTTGGAAGTCATCAGTTCATAGATAAAATTAATAAAACTATTTTATTTAAAAATATTAAATAATTACTAAATAAAATATTCCAATCTTTTGTTTAAATGGTTTGAAGTTTTATGTGCAACAATAATTAACATCCATAAAATTTAAATTAAACAATGTTACTTTACTTAGAACGTTATTATGAATGAATTTTTTTTCTTGTGATCAACGTTTATTCCTGCCGTCCGGATCCGTTCTGAGGATCTGGACCTGGCCGACAGAATCAAGCCTTCTGCAGTGTGTGTGTGTGTGTTCTGGTCCGGTTCTGACCCAGTTTGATGATGTTGGGAACAGACGTGTTCCTGCTGCGCTCTGTGCACGCCGTCACCGTCAGGTTGTAGATGTCTCCCGGCGGCAGCGGCAGGCTGGCCCGCATGGCGTTCCGGGTCACCTGGGGAACAGAACCAATTCAGACTGACGCTACGGAGGTCCACGCCGCCAAGTCAGAACCAGAACCGGGTTCCTTACGTCTACAGAGTATCCTCTCTGTGGCCCCTTCTTGCCCACGGCCTCCACCTGCCAGTGCAGCATCCTGGAGTGGCTCAGGTCGATGAAGAGCTCGCCATAGGTCCACCGGACCGCCAGAACCCCCTGGGAGTAATCCACCGACGAGATGTGGGGCGCCTCCGGAGCTGGGAACAGGCTCGGTCAGACAGAACATCGGACTGGACCAGAACAGTGGTTTTGGATCCAACAGCTGGTTCCAGTCCCGGTAACCGGTTCTGGTAGCCGGTTCCGGTCCGTACCTGTCACAA
Organism: Xiphophorus couchianus; assembly: GCF_001444195.1. Taxonomy (NCBI): domain Eukaryota; kingdom Metazoa; phylum Chordata; class Actinopteri; order Cyprinodontiformes; family Poeciliidae; genus Xiphophorus; species Xiphophorus couchianus. The sequence continues at coordinate 277,928 of NC_040244.1, read as the reverse complement.
AGCTGACCATAGAGCTGTCGCAGCAGGTGAGCGGCGGGTCTCCCCAGGTTACCATGGAAACCCTGAAGTTGTAGTACCAGGCGGGCAGCAGGTCGGTGACTCTCTGGGGACAAACAGAACCAGAACCGGGTCAGCAGCCGCCAGCGGCACAAAGTGCCGACCATCCGGAGACGGCGCTTACCACGGTAGCGATGACGGAGGCGGTGGCAGCGATCTCATAGTAGGTGGTCCACTCAGACGCCAGCGTGACGGGGTTGAAGAAGAACGTCTGCAGGATGTACTTCCTGAAGGCCACGTGGTACGGCCTCTGCCAGCTGAGGACCACCGCCGTGGGGCCCAGCGGGTACACCGCCAGTTCCCGCACACCTGTGGGCTCTGAGCCAAACACACCCGGTCAGTCGACAAGGCTCCGCCCACACAGGAAGTAGGAGGGAAACTCACCGATGTCGATGATGACTGGTTCGGACGGCGGGCTGGTCAGAGGGCCGTTGGTGTGATAGACGACCACGCGGTATTGGGCGCCGGGCGTCAGGTTGCTGATGATGTCACTGGTCGAGTTCTCCTGTGAAAACACAAAAGTTGAGTAACTCTGAGGCCGACAAGCTTCAGGACAGACGGGGCTCAGGAAACGACGGCAACCAGACGAGGCAGTTCTGTTTGGCCCGGCGGGCCGGCGGTACCTCGCTGCAGTAGGTGTTCTCCATCCTCTGGCTCAGGCTGGGCTTCAGGCAGGTGGTGGACAGAACCGACACCAGGCTGCCATTGTGGTTCTGAGCGGACGGAGCCCAGGACACGGCGGCGGTGCTGGAGTCCAGCAGCCTGACGCTGACGCCCTGAGGACGCTCACGCAGCTCCTCCAACAGCTCACCGCTGGGACCTGGATGGATTCACATGGACCCATCAGGACCAGAACCACACTGGATCCAAACAGAACCTTTAACATCCTGAACAAATCAATGACGATCCAGGAGGATCGTTCAGAGTTGACACGTCTGCTGAAAGTTGTGAAAATGAAACGAAAAGGTTTAAGCAGCCATATTGTTTCCGGGTCGTTTCCGGACTTGCCGGTTCTCCAGAGACTCACTGAGGTAGAAGGTGAAGCCGGTGTCGGCGCTGCTCTCCCGGGCCTCACAGTCTCCAGACGAACTCAGCGTGGTGACCTGGACTCGGTACGTTCCCGGCTCCGTCAGCTCTGTGAAGAACTCGTGCGTGTTCTCGTCCACAGTCGCCATCTCTGTGGAGTTTCCTAGAGATGAGACCAGTAGGTCAGACACCTGGAAACTGGAAGAACTGGTCCATCACAGATCTTACATGGCGGGCGGGTCAGAGAACCCGTCACGCAGGAGACGGACCTCTCCGCCGTGTGACCGGACCCTGCTGCTGCTCACCGTCTCTGTAGATGTAGACATTGAAGCCGTCGTAGGAGGTCGGAGGTCGTGGGGGCAGCCAGCGCAGCTCCAGCAGGACGGGGGGCAGCCTGGTGGGCAGAACCGGAACCTCGGCGGGCACGGCCATGGCCGACCCCGGCTCGTTGGAGTCCTCGTACTCCGACACCACGGCGTTGACGAACTCCTCGTCTCTGTCAGCGGGCGAGATTTCCGTGGGGTCCAGCCAGTAGCTCTGAGGCTCCGCCTCCTCCTCCGCGCGGCTGCCGTTGCCAACGGCGACGCTGTCCGTCACATTCTGCGTCGTGTTGAAGGAAACCCGAGGAGTTGGTTCCTCCTCTTCGAAGACGACGTCCTCCTCGGGTTGCGTCTCCACCTCCTGCATTAGCGGGACGTCCCGCGCCTGGCGGGCCGCCGCCTCACGCCCCCCCGCCACGGCCCGGCGGCTCAGGGTCAGAACCCTATGGGAGACGTTGAGGGGCGGGAAGGGCACTGGGGGGGGCAGAAGGTCGGAGGGTCTACTGACATCATCACCATCATCACAGAGCAGCAGCATTTAAACTGCCTGGAATCACAAATGGAGGCTGAGAAACTGTTTAACTGTTTGGACCAGGTCTGGCACCAGAACCGGGTCCGGCACCAGTACCGGGACCAGAACCGGGACCAGAAGCAGGACCACACTTCCTCAGGGATCCCCCAGGTAGTTTTTAGTCTGGGTTCTGGTATATCTGCCAGCTGTTTTCCAGGTATATCTACCCGGTGTTGCTCACCTGTGCGGTGGTGCAGCGGTCTGTGTGAGACGTCGCTGTGGCTAGTCAGCGCCGTCTGCAGCGCCGTGGCCTCGGAGATGAGCTGGAAGGTGATGTTCCGGTAGCACACGCCCGGCAGCCAGTGCTTGAAAACAGTCTTCCCTTTGTAGAAATCTGGAGACGAACAGAAGAGACGACCTGGAGAAACCGGTTCACCTTCAACCTGCCAGATTCCTCATTCCTCTGGAATCAGGAATAATCTGAATTGGAAACTGCCAGCTGTTTTCCAGGTATATCTGGGTATCTCGACTGGATGATTTTCCAGTCGGTGGGAACATTTTCCCACCGACTGGATGAGGAAGAACTGGGCTTCCGGGAAACACCGCCGTCTGAGTTTCTGTGTGGAGTTCCTCAGAGGTGACTGTTTGGACTCTAACAGGAGATTAACATGTCATATTATTGGCTGGGGTTACACTGCCACCGTCAGGTCAGGTGAGAAACTACTTCCTGGTATTTATGTTTCCAAGCAGTCGGTGTTTCTTCAGGTTTCCTCACCTTTATAGAGCATGGAGCGGCGCTCCAGGCCCTCCGTGTAGCTGATGTTGACCCGGCTGAACACGGTTCTGATCGGTGGGTCGATGTCGAACACAACGCCCGTTTCTGGAGCCTCTCTGTAGTCTGAGATGTACGCGGCACGGACAGGAAGTGGCTCTGAGGAAACAGGAAGATGGAATCATGAAATGTTTTCTGAGGAATTTAAAAGTTTTAAATACAAATTCCAGATAAAAAATTTTTCCGCTCCACTTCTAGCAACACAGTGATAATATCTGAAGGTCTTGTATCTCTTGTGGTCATATTTCATAAACAGGAGCGGCTGAAACGCTCCTTACTTGTGAGAACAGGAACGCTCTTCATGGGTCGGGACCAGCTCTGTCCCAGTTTGACCAGTAGCCCCACCGTGTAGCAGAGGCCATGGAATGACACGTTGAACAGCAGCGGCTCGCTGGTGTTGATGAACGGAACCAGAACCAGCCGAGGTTCTCCTGAGATCTGCACTGCGTACGCTGTGACGTTGTCCTGAAGGTCGCCGCGCTCCAGCGCCGCCACAATCAGTCCCTCCTGATTGGTGGACACCTGAAACGCCCAGGAAACCTGGAAAACACAGCCACGTGTCATCAGCTGAGAGGAAGTGCAACCAGGTTCAGACAAGAAGGCAGAAAAACGATGGGACCTCACAACCCATCAGCCTCTCTGGACTTCTCTGAAATAAAACTACAAAACAACGGTAACCAGGAGCGGGCCCTGAGGAACTCCACTCTGAAGCAGCGCTGCCGGTGAAACGCTGTCTCCTAAAACTTCGGATCTGGTTCTTGTTTGTCCAGTTTTCCTTCCAGCAACGGTTTAAAATGGCCGAAGGTCTTTCCTGGTTTCACCCAACAATTCTTTGACTGGATCGTTTTCTGAGCCCGAACTGATTCCTTTCTGGAACTGGTTCCTCAAACAGAAAACATTAGATTCACTGAACAGGTCCCTGACTTTTTAAGCACTTTAACCTTTGACTGGCTATAAAAATGAAATATCAAACAGTCTACTATGTTTCAGATCATCAGTTGGATCCTATCAGCTATGAGAAGAAGAATCAGAAACCCCGGTCCGGTCGGATCATCTCTCCTGGTCCGGTCCAGTCGCGTTGATTACTTCCTGCCTGGTTGCCTCTGAGCAGCCTGACCTTCCGGTTCATTAAATCTTCCAGCAGGATCCGGATTGTCGCTCCCACCGATACAAACCCTCCAGATATAAAAACGCTTCTTTCTGAACAGATTCCAGAATATTTTAATGCCCAAACTGAAGTCCGGACGGTTCTGCTGTTGGTTCCAGATCTCATCTTCGATGCCAACATTGTGATGTAAACACCATGGGGGAGGAAGAACCCGGTACCAGAGGGACAGGAGGTCCAAACGGACCCACTGGACCCGACTTCATGTGACTCTGCATGAAGCTTCCAGAACCAGAACCACCAGCTGGAGTTCTCCTGACTTCTCCAGCAGAGGTCCAATTGATGGGATGTAGCAGAACCCAGCTGGTTTCCTCTGACCCGGTTCTGAAACCCGTCCCTATTCAGAACCAGGGAGATCCGTTTCCTGGCAGCACCCTGAATAAACTCTGATTAACCCGGTTCTGACCCGATCCGTGAGCATCCTACCACAGTTAAACACAGAGGAGCAGAACCAGGCTGACCCCAGCAGCAGAACCAGTAGGACCCGTCCTGCTCAGGATTGGTTCTGCACCAGAGACCCTCCTGAAGGTCCAGAACCACAGCAGAACCGGGCCTCCAGCAGAGGAGCTGCTGGATGCGCCCCCTGCTGGACAGAATGGAGACTCGCCGTGCTGGTTGCTGGGAGACCAGAGGGGTTGCCTAGCAACCAGCAGGCCAGACCAGGTTGGTTTATACCAGTGCTTCTCAATTCCAGTCCTCAGGCCTCCCTGCTCTGCATGTTTTAGATGAGCCTCTATTCCAGAGAAGCTGATTCAAATGACTGCATGACCATCAAGTGCTGCAGAAACCTGTTGATCACCCATATATTCAATCCAGGTGTGTAGCAGAAGGGAAACACCTAAAACATGCAGGGCAGGGAGGCTGAGGACCGGCTTTGAGAAACGCTGGTTTATACTAACGAACCAGAACCAACAGGAAGAGTTTGTTAAATAAACGTTGATCCAATTTTCTCCAATCCAGACCACAATAATCAAACTTTCATTTATAGATTTGGATTTATGACAATAATCTGTTTCACTGAAATAGTTTGGACTCCGCCGGCCTACCGTCCTTAAGTGGACCCGGTCATTTCGGGTTGGTTCTCCTCCACGCCCCCAGCACTCTGACACCCTGGGTAAAGAGCCGGATCACCCATTACTACAACTGAACCGTCCTTACCACTCGGAACCATACCGGATCCGATCCAAACAGAACCAGATCCAGACTCCTGCTGAGCTACAGGAAGTCCAGACGGGTTCGGTTCTGGAAGAGGTCCGATGGGTCAGACAACCCGACTCGACTCAGATGGTTCTGATACCAAACCGGAAATATGAAACCGGACCGTCGGATAAGAGTGAGCCTGGAGGACGTCTACAGATCACCATCAGAACCAGAACCAGAACCAGTTCTGGTCTCACCATCACCCAGCAGCAGGAGAACCTGGAGCCGGAACAGAGAGTCTCTGTGTGTCAGGGTGTGTGTGTCTCTCTCTTTGTGTGTGTGTCTGTCTCTGTGTGTGTGTGTGTCTGTCTCTCTCTCTCTCTCTTTGTGTGTGTGTCTCTGTGTGTGTGCGCGCGTGTCTCTGTCTCTCTCTGTGTGTGTGTCTCTCTCTCTCTCTCTTTGTGTGTGTGTGTGTGTCTCTGTGTGTGTGTGTGTGTGAGTGTGATCCTCAGTGATGCTGACAGACATCCCTCCTCAGTCAGGCTGCAGCCGACTGACCCACTTTCTGTGGGACAACGAGCTGCTGGCTGCCCGCACGGGACCATCCACCCCCCCTCACCTCACGCACTGAAACACGCACACGCTCAACACGCACGTTTCATTCAGCCCCGTCGCCTCCAGTGAGGCCGGTTCTGAACAAAGCCCTGGAACCGCGCAGTCCGTTCGGGCCTTGACCCACCTGGACCCAGCCGAGCAGCAGGGCGGCGAGCAGCGGCGGGGGCAGCATGCTGGCTGCCGGCTCTGAGCGCTCTCAGCCCGGCCTGGAGCCTCCCGCACCGCTGCGCATCCAAACAATGGCGCTGTTTCTGCCGCAGCGGCCGACGCTCCGCGACGCTCTGCACAGATTCGATCTGCGGGAGATTTCCGTTGCGCACCTCTAACTGCGCATCCTCAGCCGAACCGGACCTGCTGGGAGCCAGGGGAAGCGGGCCGGGCTGCGGGGTCCATGCCGCGGCCCGGAGACGAGCAGGAGGTCGGTGTCGGTCAGCCGGGATGAAGCTGCTGCTGCGCGGCGTCGCCCCGCCCTGCGCTGCGCGGAGCTCCGGAGGCTGAACGGAGACGCGCACCTCCTCCTCCTCCTCCTCTTCATCATCGGACACACGAACCACTGAACTGGTTCTGACCCAGTTATCTGGTTCGGAACCAACTCGGTTAAAAGTCCGCAGCACTGTAAAATGTTCAGAGATAAATAATCACAGAGAAGCCGTTGAACTGGTTCCACAGTAAAGGAGCCGTTTGTTGCAAATAAACACAAATAATTTATTTTATTGAGTCCATCAATAATTTACAAATGTCACCGTTTCAAACTAAATGCTTAATATTTAGCTTCAAAACTAAATGTTTAGTTAGGAAGCTGTGTATTTGTTACCTAAATAGTTACCGACCTCTAGTAAGTGCGCTAGCCTGCTAACAACATATTTGACTTCTTAGCTAAACGTTTGGCTAGCAAGCGGAATATTTAGTTCGGAAAAAAATATTGTCTGGAACATAAATTTAAGTCTGGAAAATAAATTTTACTAACCAAATATTTATTTACCAATCTATGTATTTAGTTAGCACGCTAGCTTGCTCACTAAATACTTAGCTTGTTAGATAAATGTTTGGTTAGCAAACGAAATATTTATTTTGGAAAAATAAATACCTACATTTTTAGTTTGGGAAATAAACTTTACAAATTAAATATTTAACTATAAATTAAATACTTAGTCTACCAACTAAATAATTAGCTATGAACCTAAATATTTAGGTAGCATGCTAATCTGTTAGCTTAAATATTTGGTTAGCAGGTTACGAGCAGGTCGGTGTCGGTCAGCCGGGATCATCATTCTTTAGTTTAACTAAACATTTAGTTATTTGTTTCAGACTGGGTAACTTTATAAAGGTAAACTTCTACCTGGAGCTCAGGCTGTAAAACCTGAAGCATGTCTCCATTGGTCAGAAATGTTTCAGGTGTTCCGAGTTGGATCATTCTCAGTTCTTCTCCAGGACCTCAGAACCTGACCCGACGGATGGAGGTCCATCATGCTCCCCCATGACGTCAGAAAGAAGCAGTGCCGACCAATCAGAAGCTTCCGGAGCCCAACAACCTGCCCGTGTTTTAGTGTCTGATCTACTTGGTGTGACTCGCCTCAATAAATGAGCCGCTGCAGGGCCTGGGTTCACCAGCAGGGGGAGGAGGAGTTCCACAGTCCGGAACCTGCTGGGTTTTTTCTGGCAGATTAAAGCCACGTTGTTCCTTCTGATGCAGTAAATGTTTGACCCAGTAGGACCAGGACCAGAACCTCTAAAAGGATCTTCCTCCTGATTGGTTCTTTCCTTCAAATAATTTATTTGTTTTTAGTTTTTGCCGCTAATTTAAAAATGTTTTACTAAAGTTACTCTGTTTCTGAACTGTTTCAGGTATCAAATAAAATAAAACTATATTTTTCATTCTGTTTCTGCCGCTCCAGACAGATTCAACCAGTCAACCGAACCGAACCTGCTGAGATCGAGGGCAGCGGGCCCAGGTCCTGCTGACGCTGTTCCTCTGAAATCATTAAACTCTAAAGATTTTCTGCAAATTCAAAATCTTTCAAAAACATGTTGTAGATTTTTTTGTCATTGAATTTTTTACATTTAAAAACTGATTTTTATTTTCTCCAAATTCTGAAAATAATTTCAGTTTTTCTGAAATGTCAAATGAAAAGTCATTTTTCTGATTCCCACAAACTGATATTTGGATTTCATAGTAAATGTTTATTATTTACAGAAAATTCTGATTTAAATCAAGTTTCCAGCTGTTTTCTTGGGTCCGATCGGAACCAGAAGGTTCGCCGAACCGCCAGTCCACCTTAAATCCCGCAGAAAGCGGAGGTTCTTCCGGTCCACGTGCTGCTGTTTTTAGTCACAGAGCTCCGGTTCCGTGAAGGAGTCCAGCGGGTTTTCCAGAATCCAATCTGGGTCGACTTCCAGGAAAAAGTGGGAAAATGAGAGAAAACAGGAGCAGGAAGAAAAATCTCCTGATGGTTTTTTTCCCCTGCAGCTTCCAGAACCGGCGGAGGTTCTGGTGCAGCTCGGTTCTCTGGATCCAGAACTCTCCTCCGGTTCCGAATGAATCCAGCAGCGGGGAACTTCCAGATATGGTTTATTTCTGACTGAAATAATAAATGTAATTTTGAGGATAAAATCATTTTTTATTGATATTAAACTTTAAGTATCTGGTTGGTTTTTTTTACCTGCTTTTGGATTCCAGATAAAACGGAACCGGTTCTTTTCTTGGTTCTAGAATCAAAAAGTTCTGACTTTGGTTTCATTATTCAGTCAGTTTATAGGCAGAGCGGTCATCTCTGAGTTCTGGACCGGCCCGGTTCGGGCCAGCGGAACCCAGTCCAATCTCATCCCAGCACGGCCTCCTCCAGGACCGACGGGTGGAGGTCTGCGGCCTCCAGGCTGCGCAGAAGCCGCCCCAGCGTGGCCCGCCTCCCGCCGGCCCGCCTCCACAGAACCAGGCCGTCCAGAACCGCCGCCCCGGTGTTCAGGCTGTGATCGGACCGGCACCGGTACACCGCTTCGGAGGACACGCCCAGGTCCAACAGAACCGCCTCCCATTCGGCACCGAGTCTCTGCGCCAGCCGGGACAGCTCCCGGTCCGAAGGAACCCTCTGCAGAACCGAGTCCGGGATCCGGGAAGCGTCGCCATGGTAACGGGCCGGAACCGCAGCGTCCCCTGGGAAACATGGAGCCCGGTCCAGTTTGTTACAGAAACTTTCAGCAACACGGAAGTCAAAGAGCTTTACGTCACAAACACGTCAGTTAGGAAACAAACAATAAATCAAATTTCATGTTAAATTTAATTTGAAAAAGTTTCAGAAAAATTTAACTGAACTTACAAAACAGTTCATTTGTCACAATCAATCAAATTAAGGTTATTAAAGTACATTTATTAAGTTGTCATGTTAAAAAATGAACAAATTAACTCGTTTTTCCAGTTCTTTTTCTTTCTGTCTTCAGAACCAGTTTAGAAAACAGACACATGAAAATGGACCAGAACCGGGCCCAGCAGAACCGTCCCAATCTTGCTAATTTTTCCCCATGTTAGAGCCAAAGCTGCAGAGGCTCTGATTGGCTGCTGGAAACCAGGGGCGGCTCCTTCACCAATGCAGCCCTGGGCGAGCGCCCCCCCCAGTGAAACTGCATTTATAAAAGATCAACTTCTTCTGATCAGAACCATAAACTCATAAAAATCATGTCATTTGTTTTGATTCTAGATGATTTAAATATGTTTATTCTGATATTATTCAGTTTCATAAAGTCAATGAAGCCAGGCTAGGTGTTCCGTTTATCTGTGCTACCCATAAATCCATCCTACCTTGTGGTCAGATTCTGCTGACTCAGCAGATTTCTTATAAATACATCCTACCTGTGAAAGTTTCGTTTCATGTGTTTTATTTCGTCGAAGATTACGGTAAGTTTTATTTAATTTATTTCATATCTGGCTTCATTGAGCTGCTGAATTACTTAATGTTTTTACTTTACATGACAGCAGCTTGTAAATATATTTATAAATCTTTAGTTTGTCATCTGCAAAGTCGTTACTTCTGCAAACAAGTTATTGTTTGGCAGGTAGAGTAGGATGTTCCGATGAAGGAAGTGATCTTCTTGTGGTTTCGTCATGGATAGAAATTGTTCCGATGCTAAGCTAACCATTACCATTACATTTCCAGGATTAAAGGACTAATGTCTCAGCCAGATCTAGAGAAACTCATCCATGCCTTCATCTTCAGTCGTATTGATTATTGCAACAGCGTCTTCACAGGTCTGTCCAACAAATCAATTAAACAGCTTCAGCTGATCCAGAACGCTGCTGCTTGCGTTCTCACTAAAACCAGGAAGATAGAGCACATAACACCAGTTTTAAAGTCCCTCCACTGGCTCCCTGTAGCTCAAAGAATAGACTTTAAAATACTGTTGTTAGTTTATAAATCACTGAACGGCTTAGAACCACAATACATTAAAGATCTGCTGTTGTTGTATCAACCTTCCAGACCTCTCAGGTTCTGGTTCTGGTTCTGCTCTGCATCCCCAGAACCAGAACCAAACGAGGAGAAGCAGCTTTCAGTATCTATGCACCACAAATCTGGAACAAACTTCCAGAAAACTGTAAAACAGCTGAAACACTGACTTCTTTTAAATCTAGACTAAAAACCCACCTGTTTAGGATTGTATTTGAAATGTAATCAATTACAAATTTATGGATGGAACTTGACTTCATGATTGATTATTCTGTGTTTGTAATGATGTAAAGCACTTTGAAATGTCTTGCTGCTGAAATGTGCTATACAAATAAAATTTGATTGATTGATTGATTGATTACTAGTAAGCTTCCACTTCAGTCATTCAGATAATGTTGTCCAATATATTTAACATTAACAACCTGCTATAGTTTGTAAACATGACGGTAGCACCGACAGACAGACATGGCCATCTATCCGAGCTACGGTAGGAAAATCTGACGAGGTAGCTCTGATAGTCAGAGCATTGGACCAGGTACAGAACCTGGAGCGTTTTAAGTTAGAAACAACAACAACAGCTTCTCGTTGGTTCATCACATTAACTCCCACCTGAAGGCCCGGTTCCGGCTAAGTTCGGCCCGGTTCCGGCTGAGTTCTGCAGCTCCAGCAGCAACCGGTCCCGGATCCAGCTGAAGTCCCGCAGAGCCTCCAGGAAGGCGCCGAAGGCCCGCGGGCCGCGGTTCGGCAGGAGGTCCAGCAGCTTCAGGTTCTTCTGCCGGTTGGTCAGCTGACCCTCCACCTGCTCCACCTGGGCCTCCGTCAGAACTCCCTCCTGGTACAGGAACGGAACGATGGTGTCGCTGACCAGCAACTGGTCGCACAGCTGCACCCGGAACCTCCGGAGCACCGCCCTGTGCTCCGGCTCCATCCGAACCTGTTGAACCGGGTCACTAACCCGAACCGACTGAGTGGTTCATTCAGAACCTAAACCAGTCTCCATAATGGAAACTAGTCTCGCCGGTACCCGCTGCTAACTTCTACAGCTCCGTCCGGCATATTATGCTCGATTGGAAACAAGAAAGCGGAACCAAAGTTTATCCAGCTCTCATAGAAAAATGGCTGTTCGTCAAATAAATAATACCCACGTGATTTAAAAAAAGTTTGTAATTTATTGTTTGATTATAAATTAATGTAGAATAGTACGAGTTGACTAAATCGGCTTACATTCAATACAGAAACAATTTACATATAAAGTAAAATCAGGAAGTTTCAGACGGACTACTTTCTGCGGAGGGATCATTTTAGTAAATAAAGAAATAAAGTTGAATTTTGAAATGAAGACATTTTGGAGGTAAAACATGTGGCCGATCAAAACTACTTAAACTGTTTGAATATTTAAACAACTTAAACTATTGAAATGTGCTAAAAGTTCAGCTAGGGCATACATAAGAATAAAGGATTAAATATATTTAATAATGTAAAAAAAATAAATAGCGTTTATGACTGCGCCACATTTTTAAGATGAAAATAGTTTTTCTATTTTCCTATTTATAGCTAATAACAGCTGGTTATAAAACAGGTGAAGAGAAGCTGATAGAAAGTCAAACATGTAAAAGTTTTACTTCCAGCAGGCGGCGCTGCAGCTCCAGATGGGTGAAGATGTGAATAAATAAAACACTTTAGAACCCAACAACACCTCATTCTTTATGACAGATGAACGTTTCCATTTTTTCCCCGCAGGATAAAAAATTTATGAACTTTAATTAAAAAGTTTATTTTATACTTATCTGAAGAAAAAAAAAATCTTGAGCAGACATTTAAATTTAACTGTAAAATCCTGAAAATTTCACCTCGTTTCCACAGGTGGAGACTCGCTTTTATCCAATTTGATCCAGGAAGTGGGAGGAGCTTAAACAAGACAGGGGGGCCAATCAGGAAATACCAGCACACTCTTTATTAAAAAACAAACTTAACAGAAAAAACTGATATTCAAAATCAAAGCATTGCTCTGCTCTTTGGTTTAACTAAACTTTATTGTAAATAACCACTTTTAGTTTTTTTTACTGAATAAATGAACATTTGTCTGAATGACTGTTGGTCGTTTATCAAAGACGTCAAATCATCCTAATCTATCCCAGACTGCTGGGCTTTTAATATTTCATCTGTTTAATCATTCGATCGATAGATAATATTTAATAAATATTCCTGAACAGAGTCGATTTAGCTGTGTCACCATGACAACCATCCTGATCCCGACCAAACTGAACCTTGAGCCCGGAGCTGCTCTGGACCGGCTCAGATCTCAAATAAGCTCCAGGAAGTTTTATAGTTTAATTCGCGGCAGCGATTATCCGTGGTGTTCCTCAGGGCTGGATCCTGGCCCCTTCTCTTCTCCAGGCATGACTTCATGACACTCCACGTTTAGCAAATTGTTTTCATATATCACTGATTTCTAATAACTTTCTGAAAGCTCAATAATTTAGCGGATTCAGGTTTTGATTTCCAACTCTTTTCTAAACATGAGAGTTTTTCTCTGCTACTTTTCAGAGGAAACTCAAATTAAACTGTTTCTTTAGAAAGCAGGATGTAAAATCCACCAGCAGGTCAGAGGTCAAGTAGGAACAGACAACAGCTCAATGGTTGATGTTTTCCTGTAATCTGATTGGCTCACAGCTCCGCAGTACTACAGGTTCAAAGTCTACCGAAGCCTGAAGGGGTCAAAGCAACCTCTCCGACGCTCGTCACCATCGACACGATTGTTTACGTCAATGAGAGCCAAACAGAGTCACGGCCGGCCGTCGGCCAATCAGAGTGCTCCGTTCCTGCTGTTTACCGGGCCGCTCGGTTCTGGATGGAGTTCACCAAGTTCTGCCCGCTTCTAGGGATCCGGCGGGACCGGCTTCAGGAAAAATACTCACACACTTCCTGCTTCCCTCACTTTAATGTTCTACTTCGGTTTTTATCAGAACCGGACCGATCAGAACCAAACAGAACTCTGTTTCAGAAATCCTTTGAGTTTCAATCAGAAAATCTGAAGGAAATATAAAAAATATTTTCCCTAATTTTAATGTCTACAAATGAAAATTTAATGGGAAAAACATTTGTGAAAAGAAAAAAACCAAACAAACAAGGAAATTGAAAATTAGATGAACTGGTTACCATGGTAACACACATGAAAAGTAACCTCTTAAAGTCTGAGAATATTTTTCAATCTGGTTCAGGTTCTGGTTCTGGTTCTGGTGTGATCCTGAGCTGTACTGAAGGAATTCTGGGAGACAGGAAGTGACACGGCGCCTTTAATCATGTGATCAGAGCTGCAGCCAATAAGCTTCCAGAAATTTTTTTTTTAGAAAATCAAGTTGTAAGCAGAACCAAAGCAGCTGTTTGGTTCTGCTGAGACCCGGTTTGCCGAGCCGTGGTTCTGTAGGAGACAGAGACGATACTCTGGCTCCACCAGAACCGGGCCTGGTACTGATCAGGAACGTTTCTCCAGAACATCAGAGGAACAGAAATAAATATTCTCAACAACCTGAGCAGGAGGTTCAGGGCTGTTCTGCTGCTCTGACCCGTCTCCGACCCGTTTCTCTTTGGGTTTCAGTTGAAACGACCGATCCGTCCGTCCGTCTTCCTGATGTCAGGAATCTGGAAACCTGTTCAGGAATCTCCAGAACAATCAGAGGAATTCTGCTTCCCGTTACCATGGAGATGGGAGAGGAAACCGGACCGGTTCCCGGCTCCGTGCAGAGACACACGGCCGGTCCGGACGCCGTTGGACTCAGATGGGAGGACCTCTGGACGACCTCTAGACGTTGTAGACGTAGTCCGTCAGGTAGTCCTTCAGTCGGTTGGGGATGGGCAGGTCCTGGACCCGCCGGGCCGACCGGTTGATGCTGATCCGACACAGGTGCTGCAGCGACGGGACGGCGGTGTACACGGGCCTGATGAGGAGCAGCTGCACGGTGCCGTTGGGGCCCGGGGGCGCCGGCGCGGTGCGGCCGCCGGTCCGGGACAGCTGGACGTAGTGCTCCACCAGGTGGACCACACTGTCGAACTGCTTCAGCTTAGGCTTCACCAGAACCACTGAGTCCAGTTTGAACTTCCCGTGCCGGAACTCGATGCGCAGGTTGGTGGGGCCGGCGGACGTCATGGTGGAGATGGTGAACAGGAAGTCCCTCTGGGAGCTGTCCCGCAGCAGGAAGCTGCCCTCCGACGAGTCCTGCAGGATCTCTTTGGCCTCGTTGGCCGTCAGGCCTCCCCAGTACCAACCTGGCCCAATCAGAACCAGCAGAACATTTAGCACCTCCAATTCATTAAAACCACAACACGGACGGTCAGCGGCTTCAGAACCGCCCGCTAAGAGAAACTATAGCGGGTTGTTAATGTTAAATATAGTGGACAACATTATCTGAGTGACTGAAGTGGAAGCTTAGGAGTTATGGTTAGCTTAGCATCGGAACAATTTCTATCCATGACAAAACCACAACACTTAGTCTGGGTCAGCAGCACCACCACGGAACCGTTCTGGACCCAAACAGGGCCAGAACCAGCAGCATTACACTGAAATCAAAAACAAGATCAATGTGTCTAGTTATAGCCAGAGTACTTCAAACTATCAAAATCATTTTTTATATTTTCGTCTTCTCTGGTGGACATTTTTCAAAATGGCCACCATAGTTTTAATGTACAATATATGTTTGCACTAAAATCAGCTGCAGTTATTAGCCACAGCTAATCAAAAAGTTAAGTATGCTAATTACCATTTTGCTAAACAAGAAGCTTAGCAATGCAACGCTAAATCGCTAAACACATGAAAAATTAGCAGAAGCTAACACTAAGAAACTAAATATAAACAGCTAGCAGAAGCTAACACTAAGAAACTAAATATAAACAGCTAGCAGAAGCTAACACTAAGAAACTAAATATAAACAGCTAGCAGAAGCTAACACTAAGAAACTAAATATAAACAGCTAGCAGAAGCTAACACTAAGAAACTACGCACTAAAACATTAGCAAGTGGTAATGGTAAGCATACAAATATTAACAGAAGCTAATGCTAAACCACTAAACACATGAAAAATTTAGCAAAGCTAACACTAAATTGCAAAACCATAAAAAGTAAGCAGATGCTAACGCTAAACCACATGTAGAACATCTGGAGTTTATTCCGGGTTGGAAACATTCCCGACCGAAGCAGGAAGTTCTTCCTCCCACCTGTCTTCCTGAGCTCCTTCAGGGCCGAGGCGACGCGGTTCTCGTCCGACTCCTCGGTCCTGGCGCCGTCGTCGGCTCCTCTGGCGTCCTCAATGGCTTCCTGGGATTCGGAGGACTGGCAGGTCATCGGACAGATCCGACCTTCAGCCTGCAACTCGGAAAACCGTCGGAAAACCTGGAAAGGTTGGTGGGATGTGAACGGCTGCAGAAGAAGACGGAAACAGACGGTTTTGGAGCCATCAGGACTCTGGAAACACTCAGATTAAAAATGTCTTTTCTCTGGGCTGCAGCTGTGACATCTGAACAGAACCAGAACTTTGATCCATTTATCACATTCAGACATTTTCCTGATTAATTCTGTTTTTAATGTTTCATCCGAGTCGCTAACTGGAGATCAGCTTCTGTTCTCCCTGCTGCCCTCTGGAAAGAGGTTCTGCAGCATCCGGTGCAGGTCCACATGGTTCTGAAACAGTTTTTTCCCACTTGCCATCAGACTGCTGAACTCTTAACTGGACTGCACTTAAAATCTGGTCTCCACTTCATACCTTGCACATGTACAGAGCTAAATAACTTCTATTTTACTGTCAGTCCTGCACTTTATATTTTATATTTTATATTTATATTCATATTTTATACTGTATTTTATTTTATTCTGGAGTAACCTCACAACATTGGAACCTCAAACATTGTCCTGAGCCGTATGCAACGAAATGTTGTTCTGTATTCACCCTGTGCATGAAAATGACAATAAAGTCAGTCTAAGTCTAAGAAACTTTCCACTAGCCACCATCAGGTCAGCCATAGCCCCGCCCACATTTCATGAAATATTAATTTCCTGCTATTTACTTAATGAATAAATTATGTATTAACTTAATTTTGGCTCCTTTATCCCTCTGTAGCTCAGTAGGTAACAGTCATCTTCAAATCAGGAGGTTGTGGGTTTAATTCCTGCTTCCTCCATTTCCTGTCGAGATGACCATTGGTCCCACTGGTTCAGTTTGGTACCATCGGGTCGGTTTGGTACCATTGGTTCTGGCTGCTCAGTAACAGCCTGGGTCAGTTGGGTCAGTTATTAGTTGCTGGTCTGCAGGTTCTCAGCTGCTGCATTAATAATTAATAACTACATAATATCCATAATAATCCGCCACAACAACAAACCCCAGATTCCCTGGAATCCAGATTCAATTCCAGTCATGGAATCTGATCGTTTTGGAAAACTGATCCTGGATCAGCCGGGAAAAATCTGGATCCACCAACTGAAACACGGAGGAACCAAGAAACATCTGGAAAAGTTCTGGTTCTAGAGCTTCCCTCCAGAACCAAATGATCCAAAATGTTCTGGTTCTGATCCAGTTCTGGACCAGATCACAGTACAGTTAGTTTGGTGAATCTGTGGGACGCTAGATACGGAACAGAGGAATAACATCCCTTATTAACATTATTAGACTTTGGACCTGAGCAGGATCTAATAATCCGGATCCCAGGAATCTGCAGGACGGATCTGTTTGCTCCGTTTCTAGAAAGTCTCTTTATCTGGTTTGGTATTTGACATTCCTGCAGCCTGACGCAGCTCACCTACTGAGGAAAACACCTGAGTGAGGCGGCGACACTTCCTGCAGCAGAGATCCCGAGTCGGGATCTCAACGGATTCCTTGTGTTCCGGAGGAGTTTTTCCAACAACCACCAACAGGAAGCCTCGTTCTTTCAGGTTTGCATTCAGACTTTTCATGTTTGGGTTTTTTTTATCCACAAGAAGCTGCAGATGAACACATGAATTTGTTCAGAGCAGATTCCCGGAGTCATGCTCACATGAAACCCGAGAGGAAAATTAGATCAGCAGATTCTAACAACATGTAGCGGAGCTTCAATCGGACCCGCTAACCCAGAGCTTCTCAGCTCCGGTCCGCTCTGCATGTTTTAGACCAACAGCTGATCCAAATGACTGCATGACCTCGTCTGCAGCCATCAGCACTGCAGGCTGTCGATCACCACAGAGTGGATCCAGGTGTGGATCCACTCTGAAAGGAAACACCTGAAACGTGCAGGGCAGGAGGCCCGAGGACCAGAACAGAACCAAACAGAACCGTTTAAACCGGGCTTCGTGCCTCAGTCAGGACTTCCTGGTCTTCCTGCTCTGCCTCTGGAGAAAAGAGCCAACAAACTGCAGGGATCAACCCAAACCCTCCCAGTGACCTCTGACCTGGACCTGAAATAAACATGAAGCTCCTCAGACAGGAGGAAGATCTGGATCCTTCTAGAAAAGCTTCCCAAGAAAGAATTCCTAAAAACATGGCAGTTTCCTCCAGGAAGTGGAGTAAAACATCAGAGTTAACCCAGTAAACCCAGTTAGCATTAACCTGGTAACCAGTTAGCGTTAACCTGCGGCTGTAAGGTGAGACTTGTTCCCTTTGTTTCCTGTGGAAAACCCAAAGCTGCTTGGTGTTTTTCTTCTCTTTGTCCTGACTGGGAAAACCAACTGGAAAGGAAAACTGGTTTCCAGTGGGAACCAGGAGGTGATTCTCCTGGTTTCCAGTGGGAACCAGGAGGTGATTCTCCTGGTTTCCAGTGGGAACCAGGAGGTGATTCTCCTGGTTTCCAGTGGGAACCAGGAGGTGATTCTCCTGCCTACAGATTAAAAAGCAGAGGAGAAAAAAAACTGAAATAAACGAATAAACCTTAAGGAACTAAATCTTCCTTAAAGTTGCCCAGAACTGCAGCAGCTTTAAAACCGCAGGAAGGGAAACATCAGAGTAACGTTCTTCCTCCTGCCAGCGGTTGGGTTCTATTCTGGTTCGGTTTTAAACAGCAGAATCTAAGAATGGACCGAACCTGAACAGGAACATCTGCTGTCTGTGCTGGTTCCGCCCAGAAGCCTCGGACCGTCGAGTTACATTTAAATGACAGGAAATTTAAACGGAGTTCTGCAGGACGGTTCAGTTCTACCTGAGTGGTTCTGCTCACCTGGAGAACCGCCCTCCTGGTAGCACCTGGTGCCCAAACTGGACCCACCTGCCGGGGAGGTTCCGATCCAGCCGCCCGCTAACAGCTCCGGGTCGTCCGCCGCCAACCCGCCGTCATGCCAGCGGAACCGGGTGTACACCTGCAGACTGGGTCCGGACGCTTCCGAACCTGCTCCGGCTCTAGAACTACTAATGGCGGCTGCAGCCGACCCACGAGGGGCTGTAGGTGGATCAGAACCGGCGGTCCGTCACGCAGCTCCTAGCAGCCGAACCACCGAACCAGAGTCCGTGGTCCTGGTTCCTAGTGGAGCGGCGCGGCGGTCCGGAGCTCCATAAACAACAACACCGCAGGTTTCCAGGAACTTTCCAGGAACACGGTCACGTGACGCTCACACGCGCACATTTAAGGTGGACCGATTAGTTCGGGCCTTCCGTCTCTGTGAGGACCGGACCGGACCTGACCGGACCTGGGTTCTGGCCCGGCCCGGTCCGCAGGGCCCCCTGATGGACACTGTCCTCAAGATGAAGAGATGTCTTCAGTTAAAGAACCGGAACCGAACCGGGTCTCACAAAAACAGGAAAAGCACACACACGCACACACACACACACCCTTAAACAAACACACATTCACCTGTTTTTCTGACTGTGGGGACCTGAACGGATTTGGTTACCTGCGGGGTCCCTTAACGCTGCGAGGACATTTCTAACATTATTGACCTCGTCCAAATAGCAGTGAAGTGATTCCAGAAAGAATTCCCGTTGTCTTTCTCATCCTTCCGTTTTTCTTTTTATCAGTGAATGAAATGAAGTTGGAAACGATCCAGATCTTCTCTGATTCTCTCCAAGCAGAAACTGAACAATTCTTTTTAAATCATCTGGGTCGGTTGGTCCTTAAACAGTTTGCAGACAGTTCGCCGTGTCTCTGCTGCCCCTTGCTGGTCGGAACCAACTACAACATGACTGGAGTTGAGCTCAGCTGGATTTTCTTTGATTACACAAGAACAACTCTGGTTCGGTTCAAATGTGAATGCCAAACGGACCGGAGACCGCTCCAAAAGCAGGACGTGAACGACAGCACACAGCATTCTGGGTAAATACTACCAAATCAGATACACTAGCCTTGCGCTAGCAGGAAAAATGGCATTTTGCCGGCTGTAGGTTTTCTTTGGAGGTAACCGTTCTTCTCCTGTCAATGAGAAGTTTGGTGATTCCTGAAGAAGAAACAGCGAGGAGCAGAAAGAGCGGAGCAGCACTGACATGGAGGTTGCAGAGGAAGTTTATTATGCCTGCACAATGTCACCATAACGAAGGTTTCACTCATACAAAACTACAAAATGTCACTCCAGTACTGTGTTAAAACTCAAAGGCAACCGGGTGACGGATCAGACCCGGCTCATTTCACCAGTAAGACAATTTCAAAGAGAGAATAAATAAAAAGTCACAGCACAGTTTGATGCATCAGCAGAACCCAAACATCTGGAAGTCTCCAGACAGATTCAGAATAAAAAGCGTCTGCTGCTGAAAGCTGCAGAGCCAGTTCCTCCTGCGGTTCCAATCTTAGAGCCAAGACCTTCCAGATCAAACTGCAGCATGGACATTACGTTTTAAACTGAAGCGACCTGGACAGAGCTGGACCTTCTTCCAGGCCTCCTGACTTCTGCAAAGTGTAACAACAAGAGTAAACTCTCAGCTTCATTTGAAGGAACCAGGCGGGTTCCTGAACGATGTTTCCTGGAAAAGCAGGTCTGGGCTTTGGTTGGCTGAATGTTAGTCAGACACATCAGGTCCATCTCTGCTGGGCGCTGGCCCGGCAGAGATGGACCTGATGATGAAGAGTCCTGCTGCAGTCAGCAAAGATGAGACGTTTCACATCCTGGATCGTCTGGTAAGCAGCTGAAGCAGTTCAGGTCGAGTTCTCCAGAGGAGCAACAGTCAGGATACAAGGCACCACATTGCATCACATTGCATATGGTAAGCTCATATAAAAGGTTAACATTTGCTGCAGGAGGACAAACATGAGAAAATCCAGGAAGTGAAAAGTTTTCAGTGCCTGGTGGAGGATGAGATGTAGCAGAGGCTCTAAGAGACGATGACATGGAAAGGACTTCCTGGGATGTTCTCGTCCCCCCACTTGACGATGAGGATGTAGCTGCCCTGCTCCTTCACTGTGTACGTCACGTTGTACATCCTGTTGCCCATGTGCTTGACGTAGACCTCCTCGCAGGGCGTCTTCGGACCATGGACCCCGACCATCAGCATGTTGGTGCCTGCAGAACAGAACACCATCAGAGACATTCAGCAGCGTCAGGAAACTATCTGCTTCGCCTCGGTTCTCACCTGCTTTGCTGCAATCCACTGTGAATGTGTTCTTCTGACCAATGAAGGCTTTGGAGAGGCCGGCACCGCAGGAGACGACTTTACTGGCGTCGGAAGAGAACATGGGGAAGGAAGTGAAGGCCCCGCCCATCGCTGACGTCTTGGTGACGGTTTCTACGAGAACAGACGACGTCTCGTGGAGGTTGTGACCTCCAGACAGGCGAGGTCCTGCAGGAAGAGAACATTTGACTCTAAGAGAGAAGGGAGATCTCCTACTGCAGAGGAACTGAATCAGATCTGATGGTTGGAAAAATCTCCAAACTAGGAGGAAACCTCATCATGGTGGGACCCATCAGGAGCCAGGGCGGTCAGGCATGTTGCAGAGCATTTCTATCTGTGGTACAACCGTCTTTCTGGGTGAAAGAGGTTCTGAAGCCAATGGCTCCCAAAGTCCTGATCCATCTTCCTCTGACGAGCCCGATGATGTCAAAGGTCGGCTAGTGGACCGACTGATCTGACACTAATCTGACAACCTGGCTCATCTGACCCCATCTCCTCCGCCCTACACCTGAGCCTGGCTCACCTGGAGGAGAAGAATACTCATGTGCGGATGTTGTTCCTGGACTTCAGCTCAGCGTTCAACACAATCATCCCACAGCATCTGGCAGGAAAACTGGGACACCTGGGCTTCAGCACCCCCCTGCGCAACTGGCTGCTAGACTTCCTCACCGACAGACCTCAGTCAGTCCGGATCGGACAACACACCTCCGATGTCATCACCCTCAGCACAGGCTCCCCTCAGGGCTGCGTCCTGAGCCCTCTGCTGTTCACTCTGATGACACACGACTGCGTCCCCAGGTTCGCCACCAACCACATCGTGAAGTTCGCGGACGACACAACGGTGGTGGGCCTCATCAGAGACGACAACGACCTGGACTACAGAGAGGAGGTGGAGCAGCTGGTGGACTGGTGCAGAGACAACAGCCTGATCCTGAACGTTGACAAGACGAAGGAGATGATCGTCGACTTCAGGAAGAACCGGCCCAGCCACGCTCCACTGCTCATCAACAGCTCGGCTGTGGAGGTGGTCAGCAGCACCAAATTCCTGGGGGTGCACATCACAAACGACCTCACCTGGACTATGAACACCACGTCTCTGGTCAAGAGGGCACAGAAACGCTTGTATTTCCTGCGGAGGATGAGAAGAGCACACCTGCCCCCGCCGATCCTCAAGACGTTCTACAGAAGCACCATAGAGAGCATTCTGACCAGCTGCCTCTCTGTGTGGTGTGGAGGCTGCAGCGCCTCCGGCTGGAAGAACGTGAGGAGAGTGGTGCGGACAGCGGAGAGGATCATCGGGGCCCCCCTTCCCTCCATCCAGGACATTTCATCCCAGCGCTGCGTGTCCCGAGGCCGAAACATCGTCAGTGACCCCTCACACCCCCACCATGGACTGTTCTCCCTGCTGCCCTCTGGAAACAGGTTCTGCAGCATCCGGTGCAGGTCCACCAGGTTCTGAAACAGCTTTTTCCCACTTGCTATCAGACTGCTGAAATCTTAACTGGACCGCACTTAAAATCTGGTCTCCACTTTATACCTTGCACATATACAGAGCTAAGTAACTTCTATATGCACTCTATATTTTATATTCATATTTATACTCATATTTTATACTGTATTTTATTTTATTCTGGAGTAACCTCACAACATTGGAACCTCAAAACATTGTCCTGAGCCGTATGCAATGAAATGTTGTTCTGTATTCACCCTGTGCATGAAAATGACAATAAAGTCAGTCTAAGTCTAAGTCTGTTGCACCACATCACGAAGCTTCTGAGCAAAGAACATCTGGTGCGTTCAAGCATCTAGAGTTCTTCTAGATCTGGTTCTACAGAACTGAATATTTAGTTGGTTCTAATCTAGCTAAATATTTAATTTACAAACTGAAACCCTAACTCTACCTCAGAGTCTCTGAGATTCATCCCAGCTAAATGTTTAGCTGATCTTCAAACTCAATTGCAGATAAGCAGAAGTGGACTATCAAAATAAAAACTGGATCTTGGTGAGCGACTGAATCTTTCAACGCTGATGTATCACTGCTTTAATGGCACTGTGAACGTCTGCTTTAAAACGGCTAATCCTTTGTTTGAATATGAAATGTTCAAGAAACAAGAAAAAGAATTTATGATAAAGGGAAGGGAAGAATTGATTCAAAGGATCTTTATAAAGAGGTTCAGAAGAACCAGCTTTTGTTTTGGTGGTCCGGTTATCAGCAGGTGAATTTACGTTTTAGCCAAAGGTTTGGAACCATCTGGAGCCAGAAAAGCTCTGGTGCAGTGCTGGAACCAGTCTGCTGGTTTTCTGATCAGGAGTCGGGATTATTTCAGCTCAGTAAAGCCCAGCAGCTCCAGAACATTTAATGTTTTCAGTTGGATAGTTGATGTCCAGCTGGAGCCTCTGGATCTTTCTGGTCTAGACGAATCTTAAACATTTGGCGACACACTGGTTGTTTCTTTCAGCTTCTTCAGATGCCGTTTCCTGGTGGGAATACTGTAGCAATAATGTATAAATCAGATCTTGTTTTTTTAGTTTGAAGTGAAGCTGCTTCGAGGAACGGCGCTATCTTTAGCAGGGAAACATCAGGCTTCCAGAGAACAGGAGCACAAAGACAGCTTTGTTCAGGGAATGTCAGGGAACATCAGGGAGTCACGCTCTAACTGGGTTTTCCCCGAAGGGAAACTCCAGAAACCTTCAGATCACCACAAACTGACCTCAGAGGACCGCTGACCCACCTGACACTTTGGCTTTGAACGGGCTGCCCACAATGTGCTGGGGTCCCCCATACTTGATGGAGATCAGGTAACTCCCTGGAGCCATGGGGGTGTAGGACACCTTGTAGCCCTCGGGTCCCTCCTGACAGTCCATCTTCACCTTCGATGGTCCATCGATGGTCACAGAGAGGGCTCCAGCTCCAGCATTGCAGGTGTTCACCATGAACTCTGATGCTACACCTGGACAAACACCAGTTTAAAAGTCTGCTGATGTTTATAGACATGAGTATAATCATATGGTGTGTACCTGTGGTTCCTCCTTCCAGTCCTGGACCAAAGGCAGACACGAGGCCTGGATCCCCAACCTGTCCCGGTTCTCCCACTCGGATCTTGAAGGGACTGCCGGGAACATGGCTGCCATTGAAGCGAACGTCTATGGAGTGAACACCGTTCTCCTTGGGGATGAACCTGATGGCGTGCTGATCTGCTGAACACAGAAACAGAACCTTAACAGAACGGTTCTCTTGTTCTGGAGCCGCCTCAGGGCCACAAACACATGTTCAGCTCAGAAAGACGTGAAATGTGAAGAGGTCAGACGTAAACCCTGAAGTTCTCCAGTCTGTACTGCTTAAAAGTCACTTCTAAAGTAATCTAGAAGAAAAACAACCGTCTCTTTAAGGCTGCAGCAACACTAGCCTAGTTCAGTTCGCTTCAATCCAACTCCAGTCTGTCTGTTTAGTCAAAGTCCGGTTTGGTTAGTGAGGTGTGAACACTAATTGACCTCTGACCTCTGGTCCTTCAAATCTCAGTCTGGGTTCAGTTGAACGCCAAGCGGAACAGAAACCGCTCCAAACGCAGGAAGTGGACCACGGTGCAGCGCATTCTAGGTAAATGGAAAAAAAGCTAACATGCTAGCCTAGTGCTAGCAGCAGAAATGGCTCCTGGTTTTAGCCAAAGACTAAAGATAAATCCTCCAACCGCTACAACGTGACGCCTCCATCTTGTTTCCATCTGGTGAAGAAGGAAGTTGCTCTCAGTGTCTTCAGAGGTTTTAATGTCGTTTCCTTCAGTGGTTCTTGGTGCAGCGCCCCCACAGGCCAGGAGGGGAACAGGTTGGTTTGACTCAGAACCACAGCAGCTGGAGGTGGAGCAGATGTTGATGTTTTGGTTCCAATCAAACCGGGTCTACAGGACTATCAGGGGGTAACTGTCTTTAATTAGATCATTATTTGGAAATGATATCTTTACCTTCTTCCAGTCCTAAACTGACCACATGTAATGTTGAATTTGCTGAAGACGGACAGCATCGTCCCTCCTGCTCCTATGACTCTCCAGGTTGGACAGTTTGGCTCTTACCGCTGTCCAACTCGGTGATGTAGCACTCCTCCGTGGCCCCTGATGGAGTGTGGATCTTAGCGTCTATGAGGCCTCTGGCTCCATTCAGCTGCACGGCGAAGGAGGCCTCCTGACCCACCTTCAGCCCCATCTCCTGGACAAACAGAGGAGCAATGTGTCGGTACAGACAACATGTTTCTCCTCCATCTGGTTAGAAGATGTTCTCACCTGCAGGCTGGTAATGGTGAGGTGGCGGGCGTCGTCAGACAGGCTCGCCACGGGAACGATAAACGGAGAATCCGGGATGTGTTCATCATTGAACTTGATGGAAACCTCATAATCACCTGCAAGTTCCAAACAGGAGAATCCTCAGAGTCTGGTGGTGATCCTGAGGGATCTACTCTCTCTAGATGTTCCTACCATCCAGCATGTTCTAATCTCCTCAAGGCGATGCCCAGCAGGCTGTGACATGCTGCAGAATCAGCCTGAAGTTCATAAATCTGACCTGAGGTCTGCTCCATTCTTACCGGGCTCCTGCACCATGTAGGAGACGCCGCACGATCCGTCCTTTCGGTCTTCAAAGGTAATCTCAGCTTTGCTGGGTCCTTCCACAGCAATCGACAGACCGCCAGCTCCAGCTTCTCTGGTCCAGATGCTGAACTCAGCTGCAGAAAAAACACAAGTTCTCCGTCACGGCACAGCCGCAGCTTCCCAGAGCTGAAACGGGACTTTCTTATGGTATGGGTGCAGAACTTGGATGCTACCTTCCAGGAAGCTGCAGAGCACTGAAGGCAGAGGTGGGCACTGCTAGCTACAAAGTTAGGTGTGCTAATGCTAATTCAGAAACACTAATCAGGATTTCCTCCAGTGTATTGTAAGCCTGGCGGCACACCATGCTTTACTAGCCCCCCTCGCCATGCCAACGTTGCTTGTTTTTGTTTTTAGAAAAATTAATAATCCAAACAAAAAATAATAAGTTTTAATAAGAATTTAATCTGGATTGAAAGCGTCTCTGTTGCTCTCAGTGTTTCACTGGCGGAGCAAATTTATTTCTAAAAGATAAGTGTATATTTTAAAGCCAGGGGAGCGGACCAATCACATCGCAGGCGCCTCCGCACGTTGCCTCGCGCTGCCACTGCTTGATCTCTGACCTTTAACCTCAGCACGGATTGCGCGCCCCTCCTTTCACTCAAACCGGACACAGGCTGACCTGCATGGATATTTACAGCAACCCCCCCGTGGGGAATTATTTTTCTTTGACGAACTCCACATCGAGTTTAAACCGCGCTGCGTTAGCTCTGGTTGCACAGCTTTATGTGAACCGCATTAATAACTTGTAGTCAGAAGTGTGTTGAGGGAGTGATGTGGCTAGTTTGGATTCGCTCCAACTTTCACCTGGTTCTGCTCTTATTCAGTATCTTGATGATCTTCTGTTATGCAGTCCAACTAAAGAGCAATGTGAAAAAGCGACAGTTGCCTTGCTAAAGCATCTTCATGCTGGAGGTCACAGCCAGTCTTTCTAAGCTTCAGTTTGTCAAAGAAGAAGTGACCTTTTTAGGTCATGTGTCAAAAAAGGGTCGTTCCCTTTCACCTAATCGTGTTTCTGATGTTCAAAACATACCCAGGCCTGTCACAAAGAAACAGCTTCTGTCTTTTCTGGGTATTACATCTTACTGCAGAAACTTCATTCTGAATTACTCAATTCTGGAGAATCTCCAATTCTGGAGAGCTCTCAGTAGCGGTCTCCAGGCTTCAGACACTGTCCAATGGACTCCAGAGGCTGAAGCTGCTTTTACTCAGCTAAAGCTGGCACTACAGACTGCTCCTACACTTGGCATTCCTGATCTCAACAAACCGTTTGTTCAAACAGTGGATGAAAAAAAAGGCTGCATGACATCCGTCCTGCTGCTTTCACACGGAGGAAAATTGAGACCTGTTGCATATTTTTCAGCTAAGCTAGATCCTGTTGCTGAAGGGCTAATTGGTTGTTTACGTGCAGTAGCTGCTGCAGAAAAAGCTGTTCTTGCATCACGTGACATTGTGGGTTATGCCAACCTCACCTTACTGGTTCCACACTCTGTTTCTATCATACTTTTGGAGCAGAAAACTTCTCATCTTTCTGCTGCGCGTTGGCTAAGGTACACATCTGTTCTTCTGGATATGCTGAATGTCACTGTAAAACGTTGCACTGTTCTTAATCCAGCAACTCTTTTGCCGACTCCTGATGATGGTGAACCTCATCATTGTGAGGGGGTCTTGGAACAAGTTTGCACACCCAGACCTGATTTAACCCTGACCTCTAACTAACCCTGACTTAGTGCTGTTTGCTGATGGCTCTGCATCACGTGATCCTGTTACTGGTACTAACCATGTGGGCTTTGCTGTTTGCTCTTTGCATGAAATGCTAGTTTCTGGCTCCTTACCAAAACACTTTTCTGCACAAACTGCTGAGCTTGAGGTACTAACAGAGGCATGTAAACTGGCAGCTGGTAAGTCTGCCTCGATATTTACTGATTCAAACTATGCATTTAAAATTGTGCATAGTTTTGGAGTTCTTTGGAAACATAGGAAATTCCTTAAAGCAGATGGTAAACCTATTCTGAACTTTTCTCAAGTTGCAGATTTGTTGGATGCTATCATGTTACCTTCTGCCATCTCTGTGACTAAATGTCAGGCACACACAAACTCTGATGATACCGTTGCCCGTGGCAACGCCAGAGCTGATATGGCAGCGAAACAGGCTGCACAGCGGCCTTCCATGATGAGCTGCCCCTCCTTCCACACTTCTCCACCTTCTCCCTCTCCCCTCTCTGATATTGAAGCACTACAGTCTTTAGCTTCAGGAACAGAGAGGCGCGTTTGGAAATCCTCAGGGGCTGTTTATGAAAATGGAATATGGATGGGTCCGAATGGCAAACCATGCCTTCCAAAACATTTTTTTCCACACTTCGCAAAACTGACTCATGGTTTTGACCATGTTTCAAAGTCTGAAATGATTGCTGCACTTACAGCACACTGGTTTACAAAGGGATTCAGTTCTTTTGCACAGAGACACTGTCAGGCAAGCATGATTTGTGCAACACACAACACAGGGAGAGGTGCGAGCGCATCTCAGGCTGCACAACCTCCGCCTGACAAACCTTTTGACTATTTGATGATGGACTTCGTTGAACTGTCCCCTGCTGAGGGGAAGAAATTTTTGCTTGTTATTGTTGACATGTTTAGTAAATGGGTGGAAGCTTTCCCATCGAAGCATGCAGACAGTCACACAGTAACTAAAGCTTTGCTGACTGAAATTATCCCACGTTGGGGTATTTCTGCCAGGGTTAGCAGTGATAATGGCACACACTTTGTTAATGCAGCATTAACTGAAGTGGGAAAGTTTTTAGGTACGACTTTGAAAACTACTGATTGTTTTGACTTACATGAGGATGCGGAGGAGAGCCAGGATTAACCTCAGTCCATTTGAGATCCTGTTTGGCCTGCCTCCTATTTAGGGCCTCAGAGAAAGGTCCTTCCTTCCACTTCTATCTGTGATGATGCGGTGTTGTCTTACTGTCAAAACCTGTCGAATGTGCTTTCTCAAGTTTTTCAGATGGTGAAAGACGCATTGCCGCGTCCTGCCGAGACACCACTCCATGCCATCAAGCCAGGTGATTGGGTCGTGGTGAAAGACTTCTGGAGGACGCGGTGGAACTCCTAATTACAGTTAGCTCACACCTGCTAGTTGTATCGCTATATGTTTATTCTAACTTCTGTATGTTCCCACCAAGTTAAAGCTGTTTGGGTTTCATGCACAGGGTTGGACGTTGTTTTTCCCAGCTGCATGGGAACCAGTCTGATTCCCAGGCTTTGGATCCCTTTGTACAAAACTCATGTGTGTCTCTGCCTGGCGGAGCTTTCCTTTTCAGACCTGCTTCATTATTAATTGTCCTATAAGCTCTCTGAGTTGTGCACAATTCATGAATAAACCTGATTGAGTGATTTTACCTGAACAGTGCTTGGAAATAGTTTTTTTCCATGACAGGGAGCGATGAGAATGATTTATCTTTGTGAACAAAGAATTATGTGGGTTTTTACATCTCAACATGCTGCCCCTGAAGCCCCTGAAGCCCCTGAAGCCCCGGGGGCCTGATGGAGCCGATGACTTAATTTGGATTAATCAGAAGTGCAAATAATTGATATTCATTTTAATTGTATTTTTTGATTTGTTGTTCTTAAGATTAGTTGTGGGTTTAAATATCGTTTCACTGGCCATGTTTTCTGGTAACATATAATTACCCGGTAATATCTTTACATTTCCTGTCTACTTAACATCTTTTAATACAAAAACACGGCGGACCGACCGCCGGGCTGAGCAGGTTTACTGGGGGAAACAATAGTTCTGCTAATGTTAAAGTGTTTTATAACTACCAATATGAAATTTAGCTTAAGCTAACGCTAAAGCACTTCAGAACTGAAATTAATTTAGGGGAACCTACGAGTGCTAAACATCCTGTAGGATATAAAGAAACCAGAAAACTATGCTGCAAGTTCTTAAAAGTACATTCTGTATTATATATTTTTATCAGTTTTTTTCCTGCATAAAAACAGAAGTTAGAGAAACGAGACCCAGAAATGTTTTGCTTTCAGTAAATATGCAGAGAAGCAGAACCGTCCATGATACAAATGTTTTGTTTTTTATGATGTAAATGAATAAAAACCACATTTTACATCAACAAAAGATAAAGCCTACCGGGTAGTCCTGCCACGCCGCGGTCCAGTCCGGTTCCTCCAGCTTGGACCTTGTGGGCCCCTCCCTCCCCCAGGGGCCCCACGGTGAACTGGAAGGGGCTCCCAGGGACGTGCTGGCCCCGGTACTTCACACTGACAACGTGAGGGCCCATCTCCTGAGGGACGAAGCGGACGCTGTAGGTGCTGTCCTCTCCCTTGATGATCTCTGCGTCCTCCGTCTTCCCGCCGGGACTCGTCACCTGAGCCGTCATCTCCTGGTTCGCTGCCTCACCTGAGGGAAGAGACGGGGGACAGACGGGACAGACGGGAGGACAAAGACATCACAGGTCATCAGCTGGGCGGAGCGAAGCGAAACCTAAATAACTCATTTCTTCTTCAGCTGCGTTTAGACTGGCGGTCCTCTTTGATTCTTATTTTACTTATTAATTATGTTTTTGCACCACTGCTTTATTTTTCTCATGCAGAAATAATATGTATATAAATATAGTGAACCCAGTTAGTCCAGCTGTTAATAAGTAAAAATAAAACAACTAATATTTACTCCACCAGTTTGAGGCTGAATTACATATTTATATTTTATTAATGGGACAAAAATATTAACTTTACACAAAGTTTCATATCGTCACCTTCCTAAAATAATGTTGTTTTTTTGTTGTTGTTTTTTTTTTACCAAAAATGATTTATGCAAAAACAAAAAAGAGTCACCACTTCTTTTTTGTTAAAGGATTAATTAGACACAAATAAAACAATAAAATCTCTTTTGGCAAGAAATCGACAGGTCTTTGTTTTAGGAAGGTGACGATATGTTTCTACTGTCAAACAGGAACAAAACACTGCCCCCATCTGTTCACATTGTGTATTGCAGCACCGATGGGACTTCATGTGCGGTTGGAGGGAAACCTGAGAGCAGTTTGTGGTTAAAGACAGAAGCCAAGCAGCAGCAGGAAGAGCTTCAGGGACACACACCGTCCTTCAGCGGCAGGCGGCTTCCGGCCGGCATCCCGCTGAACCCGCTCAGACCGTCTCGGCCCAGAAAATCTCCAAACACGTCCCTGAAGGGATCTCCTCCGACCTGCGTGCTCTCCTCCACCCGGACCTCCCGCTTGGTCTCTCCGGCTCGGGTCTTGCTGATCTCAGTGCGCTCGGTGCGGGTGTAGGTGTGGCTGCTGCGAGTGAAGGTCCGGGTCAGACGCTCCTGAGCGGAAACCATCTGAAACCAGTTTCCTGCAGCCGGCAGGCAGGAAGGAGGAGGACAGGAACAAGAAGGAGATGAAGGTGAGGAAGCAGGAGGCAGGAAGGGCAGAGGAAAAGGAGTGGAGCAGAAGATGAAGACAAACTCTACCTGGTATTTTCAGGTTGAGGTCACAGGTGCTGCCCACGGTGGCGATGGAGGGGGCCTGCCGCCTCCTGGTGATGCTTTCCTTCACTCGGCCTCCGCCAAATATTTTAACAGTGAACGGACTTCCTGTTTGGAAACACCAACAATGTTAAACTAAACCGAGTCAGAATCTGCAGATTTAATCAGTTTAGAAACCAACAGATCCTCGTTGGTTTTTGGGTTAATGCATATTTGTGAGTATTGTTGTGCCACATCAGTATGTTGCAAATTTTCTGCAAAAATGATTAATAACTATGGGTTTAAGTGATAGTAACTCCCACCTGCAGGTGGTAGTATTTCTGTCTCAGTCTGACTTTAAGTCAGGTTATCATCCACAATTGGTGAGGAACGAAAAACAAAATGTTTAATAAAAATGTATTAATGAGCATCACAGAAACAGGATGAGTAAGTTAAGTATAATCTGTGTTTTCAGATTCTGCCTGTAGGAGGCAGTGGTGCTCTACATGTTCGCTTCTCTAATTTTCACCAGGCTTTTTGTCTGATCCGATGTGTTTAAAGGTTGTAACAGCACCTAGTGCTCCACAAACCGTTCCTGGTGTTTGCTCCGCCTCTTCCTGTTTCCCAGCATGCATGTCAGGAGGCAGAGCAGCAGCTTCTGGCTTTACCTGGAACATGCTGGTCAGCAAACTTGATGTTGATGATGTAGTTCCCAGGTTCCGTAGGGCAGTAGGTCACCTTACACGTCCCGTCGTCCACATCCTCACAGTTAATATCCACTTTGCTCGGACCCTCGATGGACAGGCCCAGACCGCCATAACCTTCCAAACAAAACAGACTGTCAGAACCGAAACCTTGACCCAGACACTGAGCAGGCAGTATGCATCCTCACCGGCATTCCTGGTGTCCACGATGAACTCTGCAACCTCGAAGGTGTGTCCCTCCACCAGGCCCTGGCCGTAAACCTTCACCCTGCTGGCGTCGCCGATCTCTGACTGACCCACCATGATCTTAAACGGGCTGTTAGTCACATGCTTCCCACTTTTCTTCACGCTCACCACATGTTCACCCACTTCCTTCGGGGTGAAGGAGATTCCTGCATGAACGACAGATCAGACATCAATTCCTGTGACATGTTGAGAAATGCACAAGGTTTCTGTCCCATTTTGTCCCAAATCAAATCTATCAAGACGTTTCAGGAACTTTCTTTGCTCAACAGTGAGGAAACCAATTGTTGAAAATGCCAGCAAAGCTTCTTAGGTCGGGCTCTGAACCCAGGTGAGACCTGGACAGGTACCGATGTGTCTGTTGGGGAGCCTCTTCAGGAGACACGGCTCTTCGTGGCCAGACGGCGCTCTGATGGTTGCCATCAGGCTGCTCAGGTCCGTCTCTGTGATCTTTAAGGAAACGTCTGATGCGGTGCCAACGTTGAGCTGCGACGTCCTCATGGCGTCGTCTCCTGAAGAGGAAACATGAAGGAGTGAACAGTGAACCGGCCCGGTTGGCAAGAAGTCGGTTTATTCTCTTAGCACGGTCCAGACTCAGACTGATTTGATTTGTTTCCCTGTGGAGTTTCCGTACCGGTGATCTTTGCCATAAACGGGCTTCCCGGGATGTGTTTGTCATCAAACTTGACGATGATGCTGTAGTCTCCGGGCGCGGTGGGCAGGTAGGACACCGTGCACGTCCCGTCTTTGTTGTCTGTGCAGCTGATCTCTGCTTTTGACGGACCTTCAACAGCCAGGGACAAACCTCCTGCAGAGAGGCAGAGGACGCACCATGACGACGTTCACCTGCTTCACGTTCAGCTTCCTGTTGACTGAAACATAGAAAACCTGCTTCCTGCTGCCGATACCTTCTCCGGCGTCTTTGGTGACGATGGTGAAGGTGGCAGGCCGGTTCACCGCACCGTGGCTCAGGCCGGCGCCGAACGCCGTCACATGACCGCTGTTGATGGCGTCAACGTAGAACTGCAGTGGACTTCCTGAAACACACAGGAGGGAAGCAGTTTTACAGAAGGTTCTGGTTCTGCTGGAGGTTCTGGTTCCACAGAGTTGAACTTAGCTCCTTCCTCCTACAGCATAAGTCTTGTGTTTAAGTGCTGTTGTACCAGGAGGCATGAACCCAAACGGCCCGTCCCACTGAGAGGAGAACCAGAACCTGGAGTGTTTGTGGTATGAACTGGTTTTCCTTCTGACCCGTTTAGCTGATCTCAGAGAGGATCAATGGTTGCAGGTAACAATGAAACATGGTTCAGTGAGTGCAACCGGAGCAGGGAACATCCCGGTTCTGGGAGTCAGAACAGTGAACTCAAACAGGTCCAAGTAGACCGGAACGTCTGGCAGCAGTTACCTGGGATGTGGCTTCCGTCGTATCTGATGTCCATCTCATGCAGGCCGCGCTCAGTCGGCGAGTATTTCACCATCACCGTCCCGTCCTTGTTGTCAGCGATGTTTGGCCGAGCTGTTCGACCCGACGGCATTCGGACCTCGCCTGCGGGAAACACCAACCGGGTTTTAACTCATTACAGCGACGGAGACGTTTCATGAAGTCATGAAGTGTGAGGAATGGATGCGGTGTGTGTCGTACCCGAGATCTCTCCTGTCTGCACGGTGAAGGGAATAACCAGGCTGAAGGGACGCAGCACCGGCTCCATCCCAGCCGCAGCGCTGATCGGATCGTCTGTTGCCTAAACCGGAGCAGAGGGGAGGTGTGTCACTGGTAGCATACAGGGAGCTTTGGGAACGGGTCCAGAAACAAATGGGAGGAAAATGAGTGGCTGGAAGAGCCAGCGGTCCATCACAGCTGGTTCAGACCCAGCAGGACCAAACCGTGAAGAGATGAAATGAACTTAAAGCAAAGCTTTGGTTATTTCAGCCCAGTAGGTTTTCATGCAGCAGCTGGCAGAGGATGGATCAGGGAATCTGGGTTGTTATTGACCATGAGGTGTCAGTGACAGAGTCGGTCTGCAGCAGCAGATTAACGGCAGCGCTGATACCCAGTGAGGGGAGAAGCCTGCGTAGGGCGAGTAGGGCTGCTGAGACTGAACCTTGTCACATGGTTCCTCGATTATTGGCACGGTTTCACTCGCCTGACGAGAACAAGATGCAACAGTTAGAGCAAACACAACAGTTAGCTGAAGGCAAACACCTAAATAACTCAGGCTGAACTCAGCAGGTTCAGTCAGTCGAGGGCTGATTACTCAGATTATCCACTGGAGACGGAGAAAACAGATCATATTAAACAGGAACTAGTTTATTTTCATCAATGTATCATTAATTAAACTTCCAGGAAAAAATGTCTGAAGTTTCCACTGAAACTTGGGTTCCCAGACTAACCCAAACCAGGACTAACCAGAAAACAACCCCAACAAGACTAAACCTAACCAAACCAAAACTCAACCTAAACCAGGAATAAATCCAACCCAACAGAAACTAGGACTCAACCCAACCCAAACCAAACCAAACCCCAGCCAGTCCGCAGTTTCTACTCACCTCCACGTGGAAGGGGCTGTTGGGAATCTGCTCCCCTCCGAACCGGATAGTGATGATGTACTGGCCGGGTTCTGGAGCCGTGTAATAAATATCAAATGTCCCGTCGGCGTTCTCCACCACGTCCACATCCAGCTCCGCTCCGTCTGGCGTCGACACCTTGCAAGTGACTTTACCTTTCCCAGCATTCTTTGCGTCTACGGTGATGACCGTTTCCTCTCCGATCTGGATAGTTGGACCAAGACCTGAACCTGATGAGGAGAGCAGGGTGTCGTTGCCTGATACCAGCTAACCAACTGGGACCTGTGGGAACTGGGTTCTGGTTTTCAATCATGCATGAGTCTAATTCATTTCTTTAGCATTTTAATTTCTTTTCTGGAACTTGTGTTCATCAAGAAAGGAACTTTCCAAGATGAGCAACTCTGCATCCTAAACATGCTTTTTATTTCTCATCCTAAACACTCGGGTTCTTTGTCTGAAAGAGGATCATTGACTCATAACCTGCTTGTCACACCTGGTTACCAATTGGACGGAGGTGGCTTGTTGGTTTGGTTTTAATACTGTAAGAAAAATTGAGGATTTGACGTCATGTCCCGCCAAGACCACAGCTGAAGGAAAAACTAGACCTACAATCAAACTCTGCATGTGAGCCAGAGGTGGGAAAGCTGCCTTCACCAGGTCCTTCCCAGAGACAGTCTGGATCTGTGTCTGAATCCAGAGAGACGTTCAGAGGACCTGAAGAATCCAGGCTGGGTGGATGACCAACTGATCTTCTCTGGTTCCAAGATCTCAACAGGTTGGTTTGAACTTTGAAGGCGCAAAAACAAGACATTTGCTCCACATTAACTTGTTTGTCAGTGAATCTGCTTTGAGACCAGTCATCTGACCTGGGTCTCTGTGAACCAAGTCAGATTCTAATTCTGCCCGGTAACAGCTGACAGAATCTGGGTTTTATCAGGTGGACCTTCTGGAGACGCAGCTTGGTTGACCGAGCAGCTGAAAGTTTTCTCTCAAAGGTACGTTCAAGGCCTCTGCCACCAACTAGATGTTTTAAAAAGACGATTTTGATGTTTTTTCCTTCTGGATTTGAGAAAATCTACATCTCTACATGGTGATACCTGTAATACCTCCGCTCCACCAGCAGGTGGTGCAGCTGTAGCTAACACAGTTCGACAAAGACAAAGAGACACAGATGTGGGAAGAAAACAGAGAAAAGACTGCTGTTGCCATGGTTCCCATCCATAAAGTGGATCTAAAACATAAATATGATTCTTTTCACACTAAGCAGCAGGAAAATTGGAGGAACTCAGAGAACATTTATTGTCAGTTCCTTTGAGTCTTTGTTGTTCATTTGGTTTTGATGAGGCAGAAAAATAAAGAATGCAAACATTTAAAAAGCTGCAGCAGGAATTTAATTCCTGCAGGTTCTCCTGCAGGACTCTCAGTGAAACATCAGCAGTTTGTAGGAACTCACCCAGTCCGTGTCCTCCAATGGAAACTGAAAGGAAACAACACAGTCAGCAAGGCTGAATTTGATTGGTGATGTGAGCAGCGGTGGGCGGAGCCTGACCTGTGACCAAACACTTGCTGGCGTCCCCGGTGGGCACGGCGTGGATCCTGTAGGGCGAGTACGGGATCTCGTCCCCTCCGTACTTGATGGTGATGGTGTAGCGTCCCGTTATGTCCGGTACATAGGACACCGTGTAAGTCCCGTCCCGGTTGTCCCGGATGTTGGCCTTCTTGGGTTTTCCCTCCGGGTCCTGGTTCGACACGGACAGGAAGTTAGTGGACAGAACGGTTTCATCACTGGTCTCGGACCATCAGCCACTGGGAACAGCACTCTGATTGGCTGCTGGACTTTGGTAGAACGAAGCTTCAGGAACATCTCATTTTCAGACAAGGACATTTACACACAGAGCCTCCAAAAGTATTCACTCCTTCATCCTAAGGGTGTGAATACCTTATAGGAGTTGTGGTTGGAGTGAAGCATGAATGTCTGCCTTGCTTTACTCAAGCAGCTGCTGTGGTTCTCTTTCTCTCTGCTCTGAGTCAAACCAACCTGTTCCCCTCCTGGCCTGTGGGGGCGCTGCACCAAGAACCACTGAAGGAAACGACATTAAAACCTCTGAAGACACTGAGAGCAACTTCCTTCTTCACCAGATGGAAACAAGATGGAGGCGTCAGATTTTAGTGTTGGAGGATTTCTCTTTAGTCTCTGGCTGAAGACCAGGAGCCATTTCTGCTGCTAGCGCTAGGCTAGCATGCTAGCTTTGGTTGTATTTACCCAGAATGCCCTGCGCTGTAGTCCACTTCCTCCTTTTGAAGCGGTCTCCGGTCCGCTTGGTGTTCACATATGCATTCAAACCAAACCAGAGTTCACTTCAAACGAACCCAGACCGAGGTTTGGAGGACCAGAGGTCAAAGGTCAACTAGCATTCACACCTCACCAACCGAATCAGACTCTCTAGGAGTTGGATTAAAGCTTACACACACATGGCTGATGTGAACACACTCTACACTGAGGTCCAGTGGTTACTGAAGCCTGATTGGCTGCTGATGGTCTGAGGTCAGTGCTGTTGGGTCTACGGAGAACCAGAGGTTAGTCTGGCTGTTAGCTCAACCCACAAACTGGATGGAGTCAGTCCACATGTAGACCACAGAGGGGTGGGGGGTGGGGGGGTAGGTGAAGCATGACACACATCAGAACCAGTTCTAAATCTGGTGGAACCTCTAACTGGATCGGCCCAAACACACCTGGGAGAGTCAGAGAATTAAATGTGTAATGTTTGCTGCTAGTTTCATAACTGGTTCCTGTAGTAAGTTTTTCTGCTGTGGCACTTTGAACTACCTTGTTGCTGAAATGTCTGATATTAAAACTAGCTGTCTAATACTGAACCTGTCATGATCCAGTTAAACCTGGAAGATCCTGATGTGTTGTAGGAAACAACCGGAGCACCTAAAGCAAGCGGCTCTGTGGCGAAGCAGTGAACGGCGATGAAGTGGAGGTAGCGAGGGAGGAGGAGGAGGAGGGAAGGGTGAGGATGAAGGTGAGATGGGGTGAAGAGGTCACGGCCTTACGCAGCCTCTCCTCAGAATACTGAAGGGGATGGTTTTCTTTACTATGTGGGACTGCCACACCCTCCTGCCCCAGTCCTCCACAAACAGCGAGACCTCTCGCCTGCACCCGTCTGGGTCCTGCAGCACCAGCAGCCGGGCCGGGTCGGGTCGGGATTAGGAGACAGATAACAGAGCATGGTGAGGCTACACTTCCATCACCTGCCTCACCAGACGGTTATGTTTCGCTGAAACCAGAGTCCTACTGGTTTCCCACACTGCAGATCAATGGCAGAGACGGTTCTGAAAAAACTTGGCAGCCTGCTAGACTCACCAGGATCTGGACGGTGAGCAGTCCTTCTCCAGCGTCCCTGGCGTCGATGGTGAACTCCACGGGCAGACTGGCCGGGACCCCGGAGGCGTTCAGGCCCGGACCGCTGGCCCGGACTTTGCTGGCGTCATGAGCCGGGAGGGTCTTGATCTTAAAGGGACTGAGTTGAGACGGGTTGACGGGTCACAGCTGGTTCTGGAAGTCTAACCTGCTCAGCATTCTGCTCGGGACAAACCTCCGAGGGACCTCCTGGTCGGCGTATTTCACGCACACCGTGTACGGCCCGTCGCTGGCCGGGGTATAGTTAACCGCGTGGGTACCGTCCCCGTTGTCTGTGACACTGAGCGGCTCGGCCACACCTGGGGACAGAACGAGTTCCACCAATCAGCTCCAGGTAGGAACTTACTGGGCCTCATCAGAACCAACAGCACCAAGATGGAGCGAATCAGGGAAGGAAAACCTGTTTCAGTGACCAGAGGACCCTCATGACGCTAACGTGTCAAACTGGTTCCTCCTGCTGTGCTCAATAAAGTTACAGCTATTGAATTTACCATTCATTAGCACAGCTACGCAGTCGGAAATTAACAGTAATAATTCTTATCTAGTCTGACAAAAAATGAGGATTCACTTTTGTTAGTCATATTTTCACCATGCTATGTTTTGCTAGCAAGCTAAATATTTAGTGAAAAGCTAAGTACCTAAATAAAAGCTGGGCAGTAGCAGAGATGCATCAGTTCTCAGGATTTACATAGATTTTCTCAAGACCCAGCTTTTATTTTTATAGTCTGCTTCCACCTATTGGCAAGTGAATTAGCATATTAGCTAAAACTTTTGTTCTAAGCTAGCTAAATATGTAGTTTATAAACTAAATATTTAGCTAGCTCAGAGCTAACTATTTATTTTGTAAACTAAATATGTAGTTATCTCAAAACTAAATATAAATCTAAATAGTTGGCTCGCTCATTTAGGTTTTATTTGTTCAGTGAGACGTGGGGGAATGAAAACCCGCCTGATTGTAAAGACGTGTCCTTGGCTGACCGTCTCACCTGCAGGTCCGTAGATCTGGACTTCCAGAGGAGCCATTCCCGCCTTGCTGCTGTCCACCGTGAAGGTCTGAGGAACATGAGCGCGGACTCCTCCTCCCAATCCAGGACCAGAACACCTCACCTTACTGGGATCGACCACCTGCCGGACCGGGACACGAAACGGGCTTCCTGGAGAGAATCAGAAGGACGTTTAGACATTCCCTGGGAGGAAGCCACCCAGCTGGGCTGACCTCTGACCTGGGATAGAGAGGCCTCCAAAGGAGATGTTGACGTCGTATTCTCCGGCAGTGAACGGGATGTAGTCAACACTGCAGCTGCCGTCCTTGTTGTCTTGACAGGACATCTTTGCCTCTGAGGGACCTTCAATGGCCAGACCCAGTCCTCCAGTGCCGGCGCCCCTTAAAATGGGATACAGGGAATTCAGGCCAAACGGTCCCGTTCCTGTGGGTTCTGGGAGGTTCTAGACAGCAGAACATGGTTACCTGGTTTCAACAGTGAAGCTGTTTGATTTGTTCACTAGACCTTCCTCCAGCCCAGGACCGAAGGCTCGGACCCGACTGGGGTCGCAGCCCTCGGTGACTGACACCCTGAAGGGACTCTTTGGGACGGAGACATCGTCCAGGAGAACCTCAATAAGGTGCAAACCTGGAAACACAGAGACATTAGTTGCAGCTGAGCAGCAGAAACCAAACGGTCAGTGAAGCGTCATGAATCCACAGTACTGAGGAACAATGAAGTAATGATGAAGAAATGACGGAACGATGGAGGAACGACGAAAGAATGATGGAGGAAAGACAAAGGAACAACGGAGGAACGATTGAGCAACGATGAAGGCCCTTCAGATTTAAAAAAGTGTGGTGGGGCCAGTGCATCTTGGGACATCATGGTAAATGTTCAGCAGCAGTCTGATTACTCTGAGGTTTCTAATGAAGATAGAAAAAGCTCTTTAAAAGCCTTTCCAGGACGCATCAGGGTTTGGAACCAGCAACCTTTCAGTTCACTGTGTGTTTCTGCCTGGCTGGCTGGAAATAAACACCAACTATTTGCATCCCATGATGCACTGGGCCCCAGCATGTTACTTTGAGTGGAAAGCACGCAGAGCGTCTGCAGCTATTAATACCAGCAGCTCCCTGCTCTCCCTCTGGGGCTTCATTTACCCTGAAGATCAGCAGGAGAGCTCAAGAACCAGAACCAGAACCATGTCCTTCCCTGCTGCTCTGGCAGCACAGAATCAACTCAGGCTTTCTGAGCTCTTCAGTTGCAAGGTGGAGAGGAAACAGCAGCAGATCTTCTCTGGTAGACCAACCGCAGCTGAAACGCTCACCGTCTTCGTAAGGTGTGTACTCCACTCTGCAGGTCCCGTCCGCCTGATCAGAGACGTAGGCGTCCGTGTTGGCGCCGGACGGGTTGGACACCTGGACCTTAACGTGGCTTCCTCCGGCCTTGTAGAGCGACTGGGTGTCGACCATGAAGTGGGTGGTGACCTCCCTCAGGACGCCTGCAGGGAAAAACACAGTCAGGCTGGAGGACGAGGAGAGTGAGGAGGTCCAGAACATCTGGAGGAGGAGCGACCCAAAACAGTCAACAGACCAAAGCAACAGCAAGATTCTGGAAAACGGCAACGAGATCCCAGAACAAGGTCCAGAACCACCAGACACCAGAACCAACAGAACCACCAGACACCAGACCACCAACCTGCCTGAATCATTCTTTCATAGTAAATATTTCAT
Source organism: Xiphophorus couchianus (assembly GCF_001444195.1). NCBI lineage: Eukaryota > Metazoa > Chordata > Actinopteri > Cyprinodontiformes > Poeciliidae > Xiphophorus > Xiphophorus couchianus. The sequence goes on along the minus strand of NC_040244.1, from coordinate 237,511 downwards.
TGTCTGGTTAAACTGAGTTTTTCTCCATCTTTCTGTTTTTTCAGGATTATTTTTGCAAACATTTAATCAAATCAAGACTAAATCAGTGTAAATAATAAACAGTGAAAGTAAAGACCTGGAGAACTTTATAAGTGCTGCTGAATTTCTGGATCCAGTTCGGATCATTTACTGGCCTGCAACTGAAACCAGGTCATTCTGGATCCAGAACCTCAGTGGAAACACTGAGCTCAGAACAGCAGAGAGCAAAACACTTACAAGGCAGGACGGGTTTGGTTTAGTTCTGAGCCATAAAATAAAAGGAACTGACAATAAAGATAATAAAAAGGCTTTAAAATTTAACCAGCGATAATAAGTGAGGCGACATTGGGTCGGCGCTGCTTCACCAAGACGGAGAACAGATTTCAGTCTGAGTTCATATGGTCAGCTCACAAACATTCATTATTCATTCATTATGAAAAACGATTGGTTCGTTGTTTTAATTTGTTCTGTCAGTTTGGGCTGAACTAGACTTTTAATTTGAAATTCCATTTTGATTCTCCAAACTGTCTAAAGGTTCAGTGAAGAAACAGGAAGCGCGTCGATTAGCTGTATTTAGTCCAGTCCTCAGCTTCTAGATGCATCTCTGCTCCAAAATGTCTGAATTCCCTCACAGCGATCATTCAGCTCTGCAATTGGCTGCTGGAGCGGTTTACCTGCTCCAGGTGTGTTTGAGCAGAGATGCATGTAAAAGTTGCAGGATGGCTGAGGACTGGACTTGGTGACCCAGTTTTAGGATAAACCCAGTAGAAACCTTCCACTCAGGTTTATTTCACCACAATATTTATTCTCCCAGTGGATTTTGGCTTCATTACAGATTAAATCACCTCTTTGAATCTAAAATGAATGATGTAAAGCTGTTCACCTCTTGGCTCCACTCCGGGTCCGTACACCTTCACCCCGCTGGTGTCCACAGCCGGATCCACCTGCAGGCGGACTGGGAACGTTGGCACCGTGTGTCCTCCATACTTGATGGTGATGGAGTACATGCCCGGGCTCGGAGGCGTGTAGGTGATGGAGTACGTCCCGTCGCCGTGGTTCTGAACACAAACCTCCGCCTTGGATCCGCTGTCCGACACGATCTCGATGGTGAGCTCGGCCTCGCCGGCCGCAGAGCAGTCCACCGTGAAGGACCCGGCCTCATTGACCTTTCCCCGCTCCAGGCCGGGGCCACTGGCTATCACCTTGCTGGGGTCGAAGGCGGCCTGGACCACGGCCTTGAAGGGCGAACCGGGGACGTGCTGCTCTGCAAACAGGATGTTGATGGTGTATTCTCCGAGCTCAGTGGGCAGGTAGGACACGGAGCACGATCCGTCTCCGTTGTCCTGGCATTCAATCTTGGCCTCACATGGACCTTCCACCGTCAGACCCAGACCGCCGGTTCCTGCTCCCTTCGTGTCGATGGCAAACGGAGCCGGTTTGCCCACCAGGCCACCCTGAAGGCCGGGACCGTAGGCTCGGACCTGGAGGTCAACACGCACAGGAAGAGGCAGTGAATAATGGACCAAATGGATGATTTTAGCTTCATAAACTTAGAGTACTCCCAGAGTAAACTGGGATTAGAAGAACCACTCAGGAGAAAAGTTGGACCAGGTCAGAGTCCCTGAGACTTGTCCACATGTAGCCAGATCTTTAGAAACCATTTTCTGTGCCACATCGTTAAAAAATATATCATACACACGGGATGGGCTTCAGAAATGAGTTCATTCTCATGAATCAGCCCCACAGACTTGTTTTAAACCTGCCACACCCATAGGGGGCAGTGTAGCAAAGCTAAAATCTGTCAGCCAATCAGATTGCTCCAAAACAACCAGCACTTCCCGTTAGGAATCAAACATGGCGCCAGAAGGCTCATTGATGCCAGAATATTAGAATATAAAGTTATTAAATCACTAGATGATGCTGACAGGAATCATGTCTGTCCGTTGCAGAATGTGATGGAACCTAAATCTCCAAACACTCATATCTCCACTTCAGTCAGTCTTTAGAAATCATAATTTTTAGTGATATTAAACAGAGTTTTTGTGTCAATGAAAGACTAAAATGAAATTGGCTACATGTGGACCTCAGGCAGTTGCGACAATCATCTTCACCTAAAGTTTCACCTCAGCTTCTTTTCTCCTTAACATTATTCCCTGGATCAACAGGAAAATGGATTTCACTCAGAGCTACTGAGGTTTTGTTGGGATCCAAAGGAGTTCCCTGGATCCTAGAAAGGTTTATCTATTCCCAGACTGAGACTGATTGATTGATTCCTGACCTGGAGACGAGGCTCCTCCAGTGGAAACGTGACAGTGGTTCCTCACCTTTGAAGGGTCCGGAGGCATGACACCCTCCACAGTGAAGGGACTTCCGGGGACGGGGTTCCCATCGTAGCTGATGTCCACTCTGTATGGCCCTTCCTCCGTTGGGATGTACTTCACAGTGTGAACCTCATTGGCTGTCCCTGACTCCAGCTTGCTGGGGATTGGATGATGCGATGGAGAGGTGATCTTCACGTCCAGCTTGCCCTGACCGCCGGCACCTCGAGTCGTGACAGAGAAGTCCTGATCCACGCCAACGTCCACCTCTGCGGTTTGGACAGAGGCAGTAGGATGAGCTTTACTGTCCTTCATCTGCTTCCTGTTGGCAGCCGATTGCCGACATACTTACTGTTGTTGAAACCCTGAACTTTGACCTTGCTGAGGTCCAGAGGGGGGGCCACGGTGATGCTGAACGGGCTTCTGGGGATGGGGTCTCCTCCGTGGCAGACGGTGACGGACATGTTCCCCTGAGAGACACGGACTGTAGTTATCCATCGGTCGGCCTGAACTCCACCCTGACGACTGGGCGGGGCGTTACCTGCTGCACCGCCGTGTAGCGGACCGTGTACGAGTAGTCGTGGTTGTCAATGATCTCAAAGTCCCGGACAGCTTCGCCTTTAGCGGCGCCAATAAAATGGACCTCTGGTTTGGCTTTGCCGGCTCCCTTGGTGTAGATGGTGAAGTGTGTGGGCTTCCCAACCTCCACACCTGCTCAGGTAGCAACACATGCAGCATCACTGAGCTTCAGCTCTCACCATGCACAGACATCTTTGCTCCAGGGTTCAGCTCCTATGAAACAGACTCACCGGTTCTGTTCAGTCCCGGTCCCTCGGCTCTAACTTTAGCGGCATCGTGAGAAGGCTCCACCTTTATTCTGAAAGGGCTGATGGGAATTTCCTGTTTGAAAATTCATTAGAGACATTAGCTTGGTTGAACCCAACAGGTCTGCAGAGGTGATTCACCTGCTGGGCTCTCACCTGATCCGCAAACAGAACCATGATGGTGTACTGACCCGGCCCCGGAGGCATGTACTTCACTGTGAACGTGTCGTTGTCGTTTTTGATGATGTCGAAGTCGATGTCCGCCTCTGCTGGTCCGACCACCCCGGGAGCGCACTTGATCCCGATGCTGACATCACCTAGCAGGAAAAAACAGACTGTTGGTGGCGTTCAGGATTTAGATCACTCCAGTTAATCTGAATGTCTTCTGGCTTCACAATAAGATGGGAGCAGGAAGTACAGATTAACCTCGAAGATCAGAGTCTGAAATGGACAAAGATCTGAAACACCCAAAGGTTTTCTTCTGCACATCTTGGATCAATGAGCAGAGACTTCCTGGAAAATCAGCATTCCCTTGACAACTTTTCCAGATAATTCAGCCAGACATTATAAGGCTCTGCACATGTTGGAGACCGGAGGAATGGCATGAACTAGGCGGGATTTTGGACCGTGTCTCACCTTGTCCAGCCTCACTGCAGTCCACTGTGAAGTATGTCGGCTCGTTGGCCTTCAGGCCTGTCTTCTCCACACCTGGACCATAGACTTTCACGTTCTCTGGATGGCTGCCTTCTCCTATTATCACCTAATCACCAACATTTGGACCAGAAACATTCTTTTCATTCTCAACTTTTATCTCAGGCCACAGCAGAGACTTAAAGAGATCTTCAGGACTGCTGTAAGCCCCACACAGTGAACGGCTAGCTACCCTGAAGGGGCTACAGGGAACGTTGACTTCGCCCCAGGTGATGATGATGGTATGTTTGATGGGTTTGGTGGGAATGTAGACACAGAAGTAGGTGTAGTCGCCATTGTCAGTGATCTGGATGTCGATGGGGAAGCCGTCTGCATCCTGGTGAGGAACCCACAGATTGAATCGTTTCTCTTCCATGGCGATGACAAGATGGCGGCCAGTTCAGGAAGATTTTGGTTCTCACCTGAGCGTAGAGCCTCAGCTCTCCTCTGCCGGATCCGCTGGTGTCGATGGTGAAGTTGGCTGGCTTGTTAACGATGCAGCCCAGAGGCTCCAGTCCAGGGCCGTAGCATCTCACCTGAGGAGCAGAGGCAAAGCTCTGGTTTACAGAGAAACAGCTGAGGACCCAGGGAACCAGGGAGGTTCTGCTCAGACCTTGTCAGGAAACACATCGAGAGCCGCAGGGAGGATGTGAGCCATGAAGGGACTGTCCTTGATGTCCTCATCATCACATATGACATGGACGGCGTAGTCGCCCGGCTCAGTGGGCCAGTACCGGACGTCACACGACCCGTCGCCTTTATCGTCACACTCAATCTTAGCCTGTGAGGGTCCCTCGATGGAGAAACCTGCACACAGTCAGTCACAATTTTTGTTCTCAGGAAGGGGAACAGATGTGTGTTTGATACTGTAAAGTTCAGCTGCCACTCTATGCTGATGACATTATGCTCTGTTAGGAATAAAAACTAGTTCATCCTAATGAATTATTATATTCTTCACCAGTTTGCAGTGTTAATATTTTAGTCAGTGTTCTGTCAGGTTGGATCAGATGTGCCTGGAGGGTTGCTCTGACTCAGGATGAAGACATGCAGATGCAGAAGATCCCGTACTGACAGAGCCTGCTCAGTAGGCAGCTGGTGGTAGCAGCAAACGATGTGGTTCAACAAACACCAACAGGAAATGGTGATGAAGAATCAGGAGCTGCTTCCTGTTGTCACACTCGATTTTAGCCTGAGAGGGCTACAATCTGCTGTGTGAGCCTGATGACGATATCTTGGCCAGTTAACGGTTAAACGTCAAGTTTAAAGCATGGAGAGGAAGCAGCAGCTTCAGGACCGCAGAGAGCTTAGCGACGGATCATCAGACTGAAAAGCTTTGGTGTTCTCCGGGTTTGAACTGGACGACGTACCAAGAGTTCCCACTTCAGTACCGATGGCCTCCACCACAAAGTCTGCGCTCTTCCCCACCATGCCGGTCTCCAGGCCCGGGCCCCAGGCCCTCACCTTCTGAGGCCCCGCCTCTGCGCTGACGTGGACCTCAAACGGGCTGAGGACGCAAACAGATGCGGAAACGTCAGGGTCGATGCTCCTCCTGTAGGCCCCCAGGGCACCGTACTGGGCCCTCTGCAGCACAACATGAAGTCTATCATCCTCACCTGCGGGGGATGCTGTGTCCTCCCCATGTGATTGTAATGATGTACTTCCCTGCCATGACGGGGTAATAGTTACATTCATAAACGCCGTTTTCCATTTCCATCACCTTCACCGGTTCCTCTAGGCCTTCTGGGGAGGAAACACAGAAAACTCACCGCCAGGGGAATAAATCAGCTGACAAATAGAAACTCATTAAAAATGTAAAATACTGTAAATGTGAAAAACTGAATAGACACCAGTTCATAATTATTTATAATAACTCTTCCAATAATCTGGTTTAATCTGAGGTGTTCCTTACTGGGGCCCTTCACGGCGACCTTCAGCTCCCCGCCGCCGCCTCCCTTAGTGTACACTTTGAAGTCGGCCACTTCCTTCACCCTCAGGCCCTTCTGCTGCAAACCCCGACCCGAAGCTCTGCAGGCGTTCGGGTTGCAGGCTGTCAGAACCATAGGGAGACATGTTCAGGTACTGGTTAGACTGGGACAGTAACGCAGACCAGTGCCTCTCTCCATCCACACAGGAAGCAGCGGTTTAATGGAGCTGAAGCCAAAACAAAGAGAGCAAATGGTTCTGGAAACGTTTTAAAGATCCGAAATGTTACAATGACAGAACCAGCAGGAAGCGTTAAATCCTGAAGCCTGGAGACAGTTAGCGGTTAGCAGTTAGCGGTTAGCAGCTAGCGTAAATCTAGAGGAGAGGAGAGAACCAGCTGCGTGATGATCATGATGAATGTTTGGTCATTTGTAGCAAAAGATGAATCTGCAGGTAAAAATCCTTCAAACATCAACATGAGAAAAGCTGAACATCAATACAGAGCAGGATTGATCAATTATTGATGAACTGATTAATAACTGGACAGTAAAAGGTGATTAATAGCAGATTTACAGAATGTGAAGCAGGAGAAGCCAACATTGCCAGCAGATGAGTTTTGATCAAACAAATTTACAGATAAAAAGATTTTTTATTAGATGTAGAATGTTTATATTTTTCTACAGTTTTGGCTTCATTGCTGCTGCTGTTTATCCCAGTTAACGGTTAATCGGTTGTTAAATTAGTTGATGATTATTTCAATAATTGATTCATCCGATTAATCGTTCAGTTCTTCAAATAAAGTTAAAGTCAGTTTTAAATCTTCTGATTTTGATAAATGTTTGTTAGAAGGAGCTGAAACAGCAGAAGTTTTTGTTATTGAACTGACTGAATTGTGAAAATCAGATATTTTATATCTGATGTTCTATATCATCATAATATTTTATTTTACGACCAGCTTCAGATTTGATCCAGAGTTTCTAATGACCAGCAGCTCATCTAAGATCACATCTTAAACTCATCCAGGCTCCCGTTTCCTCCATTCATTTAATTTTAGGTTAGCATGCAGTTAGTTTTATACATAAAGATTTGGTTGCATACATTATTTTGCTTGCATAATGATGAATTACGTAAATAAAGACAATTAACCAGAGAATATAGAGACCCACAGGAAACTAAGCAAACCATTAATCTGAACAATTCAGGTTTAATAATTATATTTTTCTGAAGTTGTTATAGTTCTGGTTATTAACTCAGACAATATTAACATGGAAACATGAGATTGAGCCCAGAATGTGAATAATTAGGAACCATTCCCTGCAGAAGTGGAGAATAGAAAGGAATGAACATGTAAAGCGGCCATCCACAGCCCCAGGGGGCGCTACATTCACTCTGTTCCTTAGAGAAAGAAGAGGCAGCTCAGGAGGAAGCAGCACATGCTGTGAGGAACCTTCCCAGCGCCAACAGCCAGAACCAGAACCAGAACCAGAACCAGTCACCCCCCCTCCTCCCCTTTACTAACTTGGTCGCCTGGGTTTTGGCGGCGTGGGTGGGGGGGCTCTCCTGCTCTTTTCTGAGGGTGGGGTACGTATGGACTGGGGTACAATCTGCACCGCAGGGTCGGGAGGAGGGGCGCTCTGTGAAACTGGAGGAGGGAACAACAGGCAGGATGAGGACAGGAACCTCCAGACCTGTAGGTGGCAGCACCACCGCACTGGAAGAACTGCAACAGTCACTGGAACCTCATATTAAAGGTCCAATTCTGACAAGCAAACATTTAGTCACAGTGAAATATTTGGAGCTTCATGCAGCAGGAAGACGCCTTGGTTCCTATTGCTGCTACTTAGCATTAAGAGGCTAAACTCACCAGTGACGTCATCATAATGATAAGATAATTTATATTGGTATTTTCACCCTGTGGTTTGTACTATAAAGTATTTATTTTTCATTTAGCTTAACCAATTTTTTTTCTTCAAAATCGTGGAATTTTGCATTTTCCCATTCAAATGCTCAGAAGTGCAGCAGGTGAGGCAGCAGGAAGCTAAACCTCACCTGGGATTGATCAACCTCTGGCTAACTGCACTGACTGCCATTCTATGCTCCTCCTGTCTGTATGTTGCCAATAAAATGGTTAAACATTTAATATATGAACTGATTTTCCATTAATTAACTTATGTATATAATGTACAGTGTTTGTTGTCACCAACTGTGTGTGTAACGTGTTTCCTGTGCTGAGCAGCGATCAGAAACCAGAGAACAGATTGGAGGTGAGGCAGGCAGTTCTCTGGCCTCATGGCAGGGGGCGCTCATGACCCAGACATTGTGACTCCACAACTGCAGAGTAAGAGACAGTAACAGCGAGCTGGCCATACAGTAAAGTGCAGCGATATACACTGCTCAAAAAAATAAAGGGAACACTTAAACAACACAATATAACTCCAAGTAAATCAAACTTCTGTGAAATCAAACTGTCCACTTAGGAAGCAACACTGATTGACAATCAATTTCACCTGCTGTTGTGCAAATGGAATAGACAACAGGTGGAAATTATTGGCAATTAGCAAGACACACTCAATAAAGGAGTGGTTCTGCAGTTGGGACCACAGACCACTTCTCAGTACCTATGCTGTCTGGCTGATGTTTTGGTCAGTTTTGAATGTTGGTGGTGCTTTCACACTCGTGGTAGCATGAGACGGACTCCACAACCCACACAAGTGGCTCAGGTCGTGCAGCTCATCCAGGATGGCACATCAATGCGAGCTGTGCCAAGAAGGTCTGCTGTGTCTGTCAGCGTAGTGTCCAGAGGCTGGAGGTGCTACCAGGAGACAGGTCAGTACACCAGGAGACGTGGAGGAGGCCGTAGGAGGGCAACAACCCAGCAGCAGGACCGCTACCTCCGCCTTTGTGCAAGAAGGAACAGGAGGAGCACTGCCAGAGCCCTGCAAAATGACCTCCAGCAGGCCACAAATGTGCATGTGTCTGCACAAACGGTTAGAAACCGACTCCATGAGGATGGTATGAGGGCCCGACGTCCACAGATGGGGGTTGTGCTCACAGCCCAACACCGTGCAGGACGCTTGGCATTTGCCAGAGAACACCAGGATTGGCAAATTCGCCACTGGCGCCTTGTGCTCTTCACAGATGAAAGCAGGTTCACACTGAGCACATGTTACAGACGTGACAGAGTCTGGAGACGCCGTGGAGAGCGGTCTGCTGCCTGCAACATCCTTCAGCATGACCGGTTTGGCAGTGGGTCAGTAATGGTGTGGGGTGGCATTTCTTTGGAGGGCCGCACAGCCCTCCATGTGCTCACCAGAGGTAGCCTGACTGCCATTAGGTACCGAGATGAGATCCTCAGACCCCTTGTGAGACCATATGCTGGTGCGGTTGGCCCTGGGTTCCTCCTAATGCAGGACAATGCTAGACCTCATGTGGCTGGAGTGTGTCAGCAGTTCCTGCAAGATGAAGGCATTGAAGCTATGGACTGGCCAGCCCGTTCCCCAGACCTGAATCCGATTGAGCACATCTGGGACATCATGTCTCGCTCCATCCACCAACGTCACGTTGCACCACAGACTGTCCAGGAGTTGGTGGATGCTTTAGTCCAGGTCTGGGAGGAGATTCCTCAGGAGACCATCCGCCACCTCATCAGGAGCATGCCCAGGCGTTGTAGGGAGGTCATACAGGCACGTGGAGGCCACACACAATACTGAGCCTCATTTTGACTTGTTTTAAGGACATTACATTAGAGTTGGATCAGCGTGTAGTGTTATTTCACTTTAATTTTGTGTGTGGCTCCAAATCCAGGCCTCCATTGGTTAATAAATTTGATTTCCATTGATGATTTTTGTGTAATTTTGTTGTCAGCACATTCAACTTTGTACAGAACAAAGTATTCAATGAGAATATTTCTTTCATTCAGATCTAGGATGTGTTATTTGAGTGTTCCCTTTATTTTTTTGAGGAGTGTAGTTATAGTTTTCTCCCCTCTTCCAACGTCAACATGGATGACTACATTTCTACACTTAAAGTTTAAACAGTTTTCTAAACTGGATTTTCAATCGAAGCAAGAAATAATAACTAAAGGAAGACTGAAAAGGTTTGCTGCAAACTAGGAGACTGAAAGACTGGCTTTGTGGATGTCCTGCTAGAAACGTTTTCCTTCCTTCCTCCTTTTCTCAACTTGTGTGGATTACAGACTTGGCTTTGGATGAACTGATATTTTTGTGCAGAATGAGCGGCGCAAGGACTTCATTTATAAGTAAAGGTAAGACGGCAATAACATTTTTTTTGTTTAATTTATTAATAAAATGCGTCTTGTGGGCTACAGTTTGTATGTGAAGAATGCAGAAAAGAAACTTGACCCACAAACTGCTGTTAGCTTAGCTAATAGCAGCGCTACCACAGCGTCATTTATTAATAATCGCAAAAATAAACATTAAGCCTAAAACAGTACTACTATAACAGACTAGATGTTTTGTTTATGTGGGAAATATTTGAGTTTTTTTGGTGTTGAATCCTGAAATATAGTGACGTTGTTGTCAGTTGCTATGGCAACGAGTCCGCGCTTAGAGAGAGAGAACGAAGTGGTTTGGAGTTTTGCTATGTTTCTGTGGAGCATAGCACGAAATTAATAATACCTACATTTCCAAGTTTTAATGAATTAACAGAATTATTCTACCGCAGCAGCGCCGTTATCTATGGACGGCATGTAAAAGAAAAGTCTTTTTGCCTCCAGCGCGAAATGTGAACAATAACATGCAGCCGATTTACATTTGTAAATCTAATTATGATTAGGTCAGCGTCTTATCAGCTATAAACCTCACCGCACGTCACTGAAACTCCCCCAGAAGCTCCTGATGCTAAACTCCATCTCATGTTTTCATGTTGATCCCAGAGGAAGAACGTAGCCGTTCCCTCCGTCTGTAGCCGTAAAGATGGCCGCCGCCTCTGGATGGACTATAAAGTTGTTGAGAGGGACAGCCCGGTCAGCAGACGAAGGAAGCTGATAAGACGCTAACAGCAACGGCCTTTAGTGAAGCACCGACTGCAGCTTCTGACCCGGTTCTGTTGGGATGTTGGACCAGGAGCAGTGTGTTGTGATATGATGCGTTCACTGACTCAGACTGTTTTCATCACTTCATTATTATCATTTTCAGACGTTGTTTAGATTTACCGTCTGTCTTCTTCTGCTGCTGCTGCTGAATTCTGACGCAGGTTTGATAAAATGCGACTAACGATCGCTTGACATTTAGCTCCACATCTGGAAGAGGAACAGATAAAACCAGGTCCTTCTTTTTTCTGTGACAAGGTCGGATTTGAGTCGCTTTGGCCGGCTGAGTGAACATGTTCTGTCTTCTGGCTGTTTCAGACGAGGTCTAACAGATTCCAACAAGCTGAGAACAAATCCAGGAAAATCAACCAAATGCAACCACAGCAGTCAGGAGGAGTCGAAGTCTGACTTCTAAACTACGAGGCAAACCTTTATCCAGACAGACAGCCGCAGGTCAGGACAGAAACCAAATCCCATGTTTGACTAAGATACAGAAAGTCTCCAGAAGAGACGATGGTGAGACGGATGGAGACGGACAGACGGAGGAGGACTTGTTCCCAGAACAGAGCCACGTTCTGCTCTGCAGTGGAGAGAAAGAGTTGAGAAGAAATAATCTGGTTTACTCAGCCTTCACTTGCAGTCATGAGATCCGGATCAGGATCGAGGTCCAGAAGGAACGACCCGGTTCCAGCTTTAAATCGGGGTCCAACTGAAGCAACATGTCTGGTTCAGACTAAACTCCCAAACTGGGAGAAAACGCTTCAGACGTTCCCGGTCCAAAATCTCAGCCACCAAAAATCAGGACTGCAGGTCAGCTCATCAAAATCAAGATGTCTGTCCCGACCCAAACTAACAGAACTCTGCCTAGTTAAGGCAGGTCGACACCGGAACCAGTTCTGATCAATTCCTCGAGCTCTGGGAATTCCCAGCAGCTTTGCCTCTGGAACCAGACCAGAACCAGAGACGGAACGTCTCGACCCAGCAGAGTCTGATTCTGAGGAACCAGAAGCGGATCCAGACTCCTGGTTCTGATCTTCAGAACCCAAAGAGCCCAGTCCAAACACAGACTGTGGAAAGTGAGGTTATGGTCAGGAAAGGATGAACATGAATGTTTATGAACAGGGGATTCTGGAACAAACCTTCAGAGATGCTGACAGTGAAAGGACTTCTGGGAATCTGCTGCCCAGCAAAGGTCACACAGACGGTGTGAGGGCCCTCCAGGACGGGGACATAGGTGCAGCGGAATACACTGTCACCTCTGTTCTCCAGCACAATCTCCACTGTGTCCCTCCGGCTGTTGGAGTCCACGATGATGACGCCTACGTCCCCGGCTCCTGCCCCTGGGGGACAGAGACAACAAGAGGACTTTTCACTGGACAAAGGATGTGATTGTTCCAGTAGACGATGCTCTCACGTTCATATCAGGACGTCTGCTAGGGAAGCTACCTGCGGTGTAAATGTCGAAGTACGTGGGTTTGTTGGCCACGTTCCCCATCGGCTGCAGTCCGGGCCCGCGGGCCTGGACCCTGGTGGCGTCGCCCAACGCCCTGGAGATGTTCACCGGGAAGGGGCTTCTGTCTATGTCCTGGCCGGCGAACAGCACCTTGACCTGGGAGGAGGAAACCTTTAGGCCGTTAATCTGCAGCAGCAGAGTTCTAGAAACATCTGTAGGAAACCCTGAAGCTGGTGGAGACACCAGGATAACTCAGCGGACGTGAAGTTTGATCAGAGTTGTTCTGTGAATCTGACTAACGTTAATGCAGGAGCCAGTGGAGTGCACTGCTAACTAAATGCTAGCTATGCTCACCCTAAGGAGCTTATCATATCTGTAATTTAAAATGTCATTTAGGACAAGTCAAGCTTGCTAAAAGTTTTCAAAGTTAGCAAAAGCGCTAAGCTAAAAATTAGCTCTGCTATTAGCGGACTAGCTGATGCGTTCCCACTACTGCCAGATCTTTCAGAGTGTGGCTGGCTGAATTTACAGTTTATCAGTTATGAAGTTTTAAAATATTTACTTTCTTTGGCCCAAACTTCTAAACTTAAAGTAACTCTGGAGCCTGAAGCAGCCGAAGAGCCGCTGCTGCCATAAATGAAGCATGTAATGGTTTCATTATCAAAGTATCGTGCGTTCTCTTCACCTTATGAAGACCCTCCACCTTGGGCAGGTACACCGCAGAGTAGGTCCGGTTCCTATCGTTGTTGGGAATCACTCGGGCCTGACAGAACCAGATACAGAATGAATCTCGGCTCCTTGGCCGGACAGTGGCTGTGTGGCGCTCCAGACCTCCTCGGTGTGTCCCTCCGGATCCTCCACGTACACCAGGACTTCCCCCATTCCGGCCTCCACCGTCTCCACCAGGAACTCTGCTGGCTTCAGGACCGTGTTTCCTCGAGCCTCGATACCTGAAGCAACAGAACCATTTGAGGCCGGAGCAGCAGCATGTTGCACCAATCTGCATCTCCATCAGATTTATAGTGAAGGGCCAACATCTGGACACAGCAGGATTTTCATTACAATCTTAGAATTATGAGAGGCAGTTCATTTATACAGAAATATTCAGATTTAATGGCTGCTGAAAGAACCACATACTCCTATTGATTATTCAAAGAGGACTGTATGTAAATATATGAGCTCAGGTGAGATGGAGCTGAAGCTTCACCAGGAACCGATTCACCTGATGAGAGACGAAAGATTACGTTTTCATTCCAACTTCAGTTTCTTCATATAAAAAGTTTCTTTTAGCTCAACGTGTCTCTATTTATTCATTTCTGGGCCTGGAGGCTCTGCTTGTGTCTGGGAGGTCGGGGCAGAACAGCACCACAGCACAAAACCTCCACCATGAACAGGAAACCAGCCACAACCTGAAGCGGATCAAACCGTTTCTCCTGGTTCTGGTCGGCGTTGCCTACCTGGACCGTAAGCTTTGGCCCTCTTAGGGTGCAGCGTCTTGGCCCTGAGCGGCGCGCCGGGCTTCAGCTTGGCCTTGGGGAACTGGGACAGGTAGGTCATGACGGAGTGCTCGTCCACGTTGGGGTCAACGATCTCCTCTGGAGCGATCACCTGGACGGGCAGAACCACGAGAACACCTGAGGGTCTGACTGGAGGCCCAGAGGAGGACCAGTTTGACCAGTACAACCAGAGCAACCAAATCAACCAACCAGTCTGACCAGATCAGCCAGTGTGACCAATATAACCAGTACAGCCAGGAACTCCAGCAGCTCCATGGACTACAGACGGTTTTGGCTTTAATCTGGGATTTAAACTGGATCAATGGAGGGCAGACTGGATCTCATGATGGGACATTTATCTGGACCGGTCAGGAACACCTGCAGAACTTCCTGCTTTCCAGCCAATCAGAAGGCGGCGTAACGTTACCTGTGGGACTCCCAACCAATCGTCGGCCTGCTGCATGGCCTCCCTAGCGTTTTCCACCGGCTGACTGGGATCCCAGCTCTCCCAGTCTGGACACAGACCTGGAGGTGGCAGAGGAAACATTTCAGATGAATCAGCTCAGTCCTAACCGGTCCCAACTGGTCCCAGTAGCTTTTGAACTGGTCCGGGTCCCTACCAGGAGCACAGTTGTCCACCAGCGCTCCCAGTGCCTTGCCGTCCCTCCAATCCCGGTGGAAGTTGGTGATGGGCAGCTGGGGCACCTTGTTCTGGATCCAGCCCAGCAGCCGCTGCTTGGGCGTCAGCTTCCTGGCGTCCTCATCGTCCTCGTCCTCCCAGGTCGGCATGGAGATGGAGTAGTGCAGGATGAGCGTCCAGATCAGACCCAGGATCAGCTTCAGGTTCCCGTCCACGATGGCTTTGGAGTCTGGGGGACAGAAGGGACGTAGGAGGATATGGGTGGGGCAGAGAGGGACAGGGGGGGGCAGAGACGGACAGAGAGGGGCAGGAAGAGACGTCAGTCAGCAGGAACGTCCAGTTTCCAAACCTTTCGTCCTTTTTCTGTTATTTTTCCATCTATTTTTATTTAACGTCTGTTGGTTTGCGATCCAAATTCAGACAAAGTCCAGCCATTATAGAGCTCTAAATCTTTTCTTTATCAGTTCTTTGCACATTACACGACCATTTTCAAACTGACAAACATTCCAAACAAGAGGGAGCCACACCTGATTCAAACCACCTGGCTTTTAAAGCATGGCCAGGACTAATTAAGGGGCGGAGACAACAATTACATTTCCAGGTAAACGAAAGAACAAACATTTGTGCTAAACAATATTCCTGAACAAATATTTACAGAATTACAACTGACAATTTAACAAAAACAAAAATAAGCTGGGGCCAAACAAAAAACAAAACAAACATCTCTCCTCCTTCTCAAACAATGGACCTTCCCAGTAAGGTAAATTGGAAACACCAGGTCCTAGGCAACACTGCTCATGGGCGCGCCTCCATGGCAACACATGACCTCAAAGGAAAGGGAGGATGATCAAAACAAAATATTAAATAAAGCAACAATACAGGAAGCACAAAAAACAACAACACCTGTTGAGCGGGGTAAATCCCTCACAACGTCACAATAGCAACAAGAATCAAAGGCACTGAGGAAATTAAAGCAGTTGATCATGAAGATCATGAGTTTTTATGAAGTGGACGTTGGATCCCAAACGTCGACGTGACGGCAGAGAATGTTCCGGCTGCTGATCTCAGGGAGTTTTCCAGGAACATGTGAGACGAGTTAACGAGCTGCTGGAAGGATTCTGATGTCAGGAAACCGTCTGTGGGACGAGATCGCTCCTCTGACATCATTGACCCACTTCCTGCTGCACATCAACCAGACTTTCAATTTTCTGTCACTGAGTGGAAAAGTTTGATCCAGCAGCAGCGGTGAAGTCATGGCTGGGCCAGGAATGAGTCACGTTAATAGGAACCACACAGGGAGGGATCTGGGGGACGCCGTCTGCAGAGGGCACAGTGAGGTCATGATGAGGTCACACTGTCAGACTCAGCAGGTTCTGCTGAGTCTGACAGCAGGAAACCAATTTCCAGTTGCTTCCCAGTGGTTCCAGTATATAACACCAGTCTGGTCTCTGGAAAGTGACTTAAATGATCTGATACCTTCGCTGCAGGAGACGGAGCAATGATCACTTATATTGCAGACTGGAGACCAGTAGAACCAGTAGAACCCAGTGGAAACATCAGAAGCCCTCCAGACTCCATGTTTGTCTCCGGCTGTGGGCGGAGCTCCGTCACGGCGGATACTCTCTACTATCAGTGGCTCAGGATTCTCCGTTTCCAGCCATGTTTTCCATCAGAGGCTCCAGAGATCTGCTGTCAGCAGGAAGCAGGAGGCCGCACATTTCCTGCTGCCGCCACACCGTTTCTGGGTCAGAACCGCTCCAACCGGGCCTTCCTGTCGGCAGGAAGCAGGAAAACCCGGAGCGGAGTCTGCTGTGCCTCCAGGCTCTTCCTGAGCTGAACAACGAGCCGTTTGATCCGTTATGTCACTGGCCGCTGGTCGCCAACGGTTACCAAACAAACACACTGCAGAGGAACAGGGGGGCCCGACCTCACCGTGACCCCCATGACCCCGCCAGCCCCCCAACAGGCCCAGGGAGTAGCGGCGTTCAGACTTCATGGTCGATGCTGAGCTTCAGGTTCCAGCTGGAACCGGACCGGACAGACCCGGGACATCTGACCCGGTTCCAGACCGGGTTCTTCCTCCGGTCTGGAACCCAAACCCTTCAGCAACATTCCTCAGAACCAAAGCAGCCAATCAGAGCAGAGCTGAGCAGCAGAGTGGGCGTGGCCACAGCCTGAATCGGCGCTCTGTCTGCTGGCCTCGGCGGGACAGTCAGCAGATCTTCATCATGAGGAAGACCAGCTGCTGCTGCTAGCAGAACCGGTCCGGACCAGAAACTAACCCTGGCCAGGAACTGGTTCCTGACTCTGTTCAAAGTGCTCTGAATGAACAGTTCTCGGTTCTGAACCATCAGGCACTAAATCTCCCAGCAGATCCAAAAACTAACCGGGTCTTTAGGTTCCTCGCCCCGACATGGTTACCATGGAGACAACCTTGGGAACAACCCCAAAGCTACATGGCGACATGTGATCTGTGGTTGCCATGGTTACGGTCACCTGTCTGACACCTGTCCATCTGCTGGTTCTGTCCTGCATGTGTTCAGCAGCTCCCGGGACCAACAGAACCAGCGACCCGGTTTTGACTCAGTTTCTCAGGCAGCAGCAGCAGCAGATCAGAAGAACCGGAACCGGGTCCCGGACCTGGTACCGGGTCCCTCTGATGGAAATGTGATTTAAATCGACTCAAATGAAAAAACAAAATGAAGAGAAAAACTAAGAGCAGAGCAGAAACAGGAATTATTCTGCTGTTAAAAACTAGAGAGGAAAATAGAAATAATAAAGTAGAAAATCCAGAAGAAAAGGAAATGTGGGATTTAATGAAATGATCAAAATGTTTTGAAATTTAGACTCTGACTGCTGAGCAACAGAACCCTAACGAGTTGCTGCAGCTGATTGGCTGGACTTTGGAAGGGGAATTGGCCGGACTGGGCCTCAGCCCGCCCGGACCAGAACCCGTCCCGCCTGCAGTCTCCATGTTCCACCTGAGCATCTCTACAGGAACTCCAGCTTCCTCCCAGAGTCTGACACGTAGCTGATAAGCTAACAGAGCGTTAATGTCTATGTGGACCAGAGTCCATGTGGACCCGCTTCTCAGGTCCAACAGAACCAACAGAACTCTCTGATCAGTTCTCAGTTCTTGGTCAGCTTCACAGGAAGTCCCAGTGAGTCACAGATCCAAAATAAGCAGCGTGTGTGTGTGTGTGTGTGTGTGCGTGGGTGTGTGTGTGTGTGTGAGTGGGGGGGTCCTGGCTTCAGATGGACATTCCTGAGCTCTGACTGCTGCAACACATGGCAGCCATTACTCTGACAGACAAACACGAACCGACAGAATTAGAAAATACAAGAATGGCTCTGCAGGCAGGGAACCCTGACCGGGTTCTGGAGAGCAGAGCGGCTCCAGAACCCGGCAGGAGGCCGGATGGGAACCAAACAGAAGCCACCAAACCAGCAGAACACAGAGAAGTAAGCCTTGGCAGTTCTGACAAAGTCCAGAAAAATGAGACCCAGAGAGGAATCAGAACATCCTGAAGCAGAAACCCGAAAAGTTCTGAAGGGAACCTCAGGAACCGGAAAGATGTTCTGAAACGTCTTTCCAAAAACACCATCCAGACGATGGATTAAAGAGAGAAACATGAAGTTTACTGAAACAACAAGAAACCCAGAGAGAATGTAGAAGAAACCGAGCAGCAGACAGTCTGGACCCGACCAGCAGGACCAGAATCTGGGAAAGGCTGAAACTTTCCATTATGTACACTGTAAAAACACCTCAGGCCACTGGAAATAAAAAAAGAAACTAAACTTTTCAGCAGGAGGTTGTTGTAAGTCAATTTCTCTCTGGTTCCACTAGCAGATTAATCTGTTATACTTTTTTTTTTCATGTTTCAAGTGAAATAAAATATGAACAAGTTATTGACTTGAAACCAGCTGTAAGTTAGTTTCATCTTATTTGAACTGTACTGGAAACCAGTAGAAACCAGAGTAAAATACTTGCCTGGAAAAATCCAGATATCAAAATATAGAAGCTTTTTGAAAAATAAGGGGAAAAGCAAAACAATGTTAAAAATAAAAATGTAGAAACAAAGTGAAGAAAAAGCATAAAGCAACAGGAAACTCCAGAAACCAAAGCAATCCAGATAAAGACATGATTTACATGATTCAACCATCCCAACAAATTTAGGACCTAAATTAAAATAGATTTTTTTTATGTATATTTAAAAGAAAATCCAGAAATTATCCAGAAGCCGTGAAATAATGAAAGATCTAAATAAACTAATAAAAGCAAACATTTTACAATTTTAATCCCAGAGACACAAAACCTCCTGTTTCTGATTCTGGCACTTTATCAAACTGACTCTGCTGCTAATCCCTGGGGGCCAGAGGGTGCATGGGGCCCCGGGCCCCCAGCAGCTGAGAGCGGCCCTGCCGATGCCTATTTTCAGCAGCAGAGCTCAGCTGTCCTGCATCAATCAGCTCCAGGGCCACCCGGGGGCCCAACGGGGCCAAACTAGAGGCTCCCAGCAGCTGCAGGCCCCTCCTCTGGTCCTGAGTCAGCAGAGCATCTGCAGTTTGGCTTCCAGAGGAACGGAGAAGTTCTCCTCCAGAACCAGAACCTCTCCTAGAGTCTCCTGAAACACGTTCACTTCCTCAGAGACAGAACATCTAGAGAACCAGAACCAAAACTGGTCCAACAGCCTGGACCAGTTCTCCAATGGGTCCAGGATCCAGTTGGAGAATCTCAGACATCTACGACCCTGAGGAACACCAAGCAGATCTAGAACATCTAGAACAGGTGTCAAACTCCAGTCCTGGAGCCTTTAGATGAGCCTCTGCTGCTTCACCTGAACAGAATAATCAGGTCATTAAGGTTCTGGAGAACCGATCCACACCAGGAGGAGGTGATGGAGCCGTTTCATTCCAAGGTTTTGTTCTGTGGCTCATCTAAAGCCTGCAGGACAGCGACTGGAGGCCTGGAGTTTGAGACCCCTGAACCCTTCGTTTGCTTCGTTTCTGCTGTTGAAGGTTTCAGAGGTTTTAAATCAACTGGAACCTTCTGGAAGTTCTGTGAGGATCCAGAACCTCCCAGAACCTCCCAGACCCTATGACCTGCTCAGGTTCTTCCAGGTGATCCAAAAACCCGGAGAACCAAGGAACTGGAGGAAGGTTCTGGATTTATCCAGAGGTCACCAGAACCTTCCTCCAGTTCCTTGGTTCTCCGGGTTTTTGGTTCACCCTGCCCCCAGCAGCCTTTGTCCGGACCTCCAGAACCGGGCCGTTCTCTCACCAATGGACACCAGCTTGATGTGCTCCCGCTCCAGGAACTCCAGCGCCACGGACACGTTCTCCAGCTTCATCTGCCGGAAGTTGGGTCGCAGGTGGTACTTCCGGTACATCTTCTTCTGGCTCAGCACCTCCAGCAGCCCGATGAGCTTCAGCCCGTCGCTCAGGTCCCTCTGCAGGTCCGCGATCCGCCGGTTGAGCCCCTTCAGGTGCTCGTTGCACCACCTGGTGAAGGTGTTCTGCTGGATCTTCTTCCACGGCGCGTCCTCCGCCAGGTCCTTCTCGGTGGCCGGCATCTCCTCCTCCTCCTCTGCGGGTTCTGCGGGGCTGAGGAAGAAGAGCTGCTGCGGCTCCAGGAAGCCGCTGTTCTTCATCATGCTGCGCGGGTGTCACACGGGCTCGGACCGGGTCGGAACCGAGGAGGAGGAGGAGGAGAAGCGCGGCGGCGGGGACAGAGCCAGGATCAGAGTCCGACAGCTGGGTTCGCTCCGCGGGGAAGGTCCGGGAAAAGTTCGGCTCGGTCCGGAGGAAGAGGCGCCGAGTGCGGGGCAGCGGTTCGGTTCGGACGGAATGGACTCGGTTCGGACTGACCCGCAGGAGTAGGGAGCTCCGCGTCACTCCGCTGGACCCCCAGGAATGACCCCTCTGCACCCCCCACCATGACCTCACCATCAGGCAGCAGCTGATTGGTCCGCGGCAACCCGGGGGGCGGGGCCTGCCCCCCCCCCAACACGATCCGAACCCGGGACTCCCGTCCAGCTGACGCCCCGCGTATTTTTAGAGTCTGCAGCTCGTAAAGAGGAGAGAGGGGACCAATCAGAGGACAGAGACACCGAGGGGACCAATCAGAGGACAGAGACATGTCCACAGGTTGTCTTCAGAGACAGGGAACTAATTTATAAATTAAGCTGATTAATTTAAACTTGTTGAGCCTCTAGAACCAGTAGAACCAGTAGAACCAGTGGGTGGAGCAGTAGAGCCTCCTGCTGGACCACCTGGAGAACTACAACCTGGATCAGGACAGAGGTGTGGACACACCCACAACCGGACCGGTCAGGTGAGAACCTTCCTGGGTCAGAACCGGTCCGGACCCTCGGTGAGCTTCCTGCCTGCAGGGGCCGCAGAGGAGCTTCTGAACCGGACCTTCCTCACTCAGAACCACAGAACTGGGTCAAACCGGGTCTAACCACCAGAACATGACAGAAAACTCAAAGTTTCATTGAATTTATTACAATTGATCTGAAGTCACAGGAAACAGTGACAGGAAGTGCAAACAGCAAGAACATAAACTATCAAAATAAAATACAGTAAAAAGAACAACAAATAAAAATCAGAAACCAGGAAAATAACAGGAAGTCTGAGCAGCGCAGATTGATTTACAAAGTGCTTCAATTAACGCAACATGAAGCAACGCAACGTGCGACAGCAGGTTTGCTCTTGGCAACCTGATCGGTTCTGGTGAAATAAAACATAAAAAGGTTCTGGTCTGATTCTTCTGGACCAGGAAAATCCAGATTTGCAAAACGTTCTGATGCTGGAAACCAGAAACAGAAAGTTCCTTTTTACTGGTGTGATGTCAGAGAGTCCAGACCAGGTCCATCAGAACTCATCCAGAACATTTCCTCAGGTCAGCCGCCAGCTTGTCCACCTCGGCCTTGGAGACGAAGCGAGGACGGCGGCGCACGCTCCGCTTGGTGTGGTGCTTGGGGTTCCTCTGGTACATGTCTGCAGGACAGAGGGACAGGTTCAGTCCAGAGAGGACAGGAACCATCAGAACTTCTACAGACCACGGTACGGCCATATGCTGACGACACTCTCACTGTCTGAACGTCTGAGCAACGATCAGGTCAACCTGCTGAAGACCAGGTCAGAGCAGAATCGGCCCCAAAACCCCACCATGGCTTTAAGGTTCCCTTCATATCTCTGATGTGTTTATCAGAACCTCTACAGGTCCAACAGAACTTAGATTTCCTCTGGTTTCACACAAACTCCTGTGTATCAGGACAAGTCATTAATAAAACACCTGATTGTGTTGAAGCTCTTCTGGACTTTGGGTCGGGCCTTAGAGCCACCAACCTGTGCACACGTTCCCTTCATTAACTGGGATGAGAGTCCAAACCACAGTCTCACTGTCCAGACTGTGGTCTGGGCTCCCTGGTCCAGACTCAGTGGTCCAGACCCGATGAAGAGTCCGGACCAAGTGATGGACAGCCGGCGGTACCTCTGAAGGAGACGACGTAGACCCTCTGGCCTTTCACCACCTGGACTTCGCTTTCACCAGAGACGAAGGCCTCCTCCACGGTTCTAGACGCTACTGAAGTGGACCGCTGCTTCTCATCCTGACGGAACCAGGACATGTCGTTATAACCTGAAGACCGGCCGAGACGGTCCAGAACGTCGGGCCGACTCACCGGCTGCCCGTACTCCAGCCAGCCGCCCCGCTCCGCCCGGCAGTACCACAGCCACTGGGTGGTCAGGCTGTAGTGGGGCGGCCTCCTCACCCAGGAGACGGTGGACAGACGGCGGACGGGCATGGACTCCATCGTCATGGTGACAAAATCCACCAGCTGATAGTCCGAGCTGCAGAACAAGAGGCGTTGAGAGGCGACTCGGCGACCCGGGAGCGGACCTCAGGTGAGCCTCACCTGTGAGTCTTAGCCGGGTCGCAGTAATCCCGTTCAATCTCCTCCATGTTCTCCAGGTCTGACCAGCACCGGCCATCATAGACCTCCCACTTATAGGGCAGGTGGAAGTGGACCTGGCGGCAGCTGTCTGCACAGAAACATGGACTCTGAGACAGGCGCTCTGCTGCCACCTGCTGGTCACCACAGCAGAGAAGATAAGATAATTGTCATTGTCACAAGAACAACGAAATTTAAAAGGTGCCATCAGTCAGTCCATATGCTTAAAAACAAAAAATAACTGTCTCACAATTCACACACAATGTAAGAATTAACAAATAACTGGTAAAAAAAACATAAATAAAACAAACAAACAAAAAAACCAATAAATAAGAACAGCCACATTCTCACATCCATCATTCATGATGATTAATGGTTGTTTTTGATTGCATTTAGTTTTGTTATTGCTGTCGGGTAGAAACTGAGACGGTTGGTTCTGGTTCTGGTTGCTCTGTATCTTCTGCCTGAAGGCAGCAGTGTGAACAGAGAAGGTCCGGGGTGAGAAGTGTCCTTTGTGATGTGTTGTGCTTTTCTTAGACAGCGGTCGCTGTGCAGGTCCTCCAGTGAGGGGAGAGGGCAGCCAATGATTTTTTGGAGAGTTTTCCTTTGAGCCGCAGTGCTGCTGTTAAACCAAACAGCTGAAGCAGCTGCATGTGGAGGAACTCACCCCGGAACCTGCAGCTGTTCCTGATGAAATGCAGACAGATCTCCTCCGTCTCGTCTGTCTGGGCCGCTTTACAGAACCGATCAGAATCTGGGTCTGACACACAAACAGAACATTTCATCACCTGAACAGCAGGAGGCGCTAAAATCCCCTTTACACACCTTACACTAGATTTTGATCATTTCAATTTGTGTTGATTTCTAAGCAATTTTTTCTCACATTTTATGGGATTAATTTAGTCTTTCTTGTATATTTATGAACTTTTCTAAGTTAGAGTTAGATTTAATTTTTTTAAATAATTATTTTCCATACAGAACAAAAAGCCTGTGGCGATAGTTCATGATGAACAGCTCTGTTCATGTTCTGGGCTTTGGTGAAACTACAGACTTTGATCTCTGCTGAACATCTGATGTTCAATCAGGCTGAGTTTGGTCCACTAGGAGGCGCCGTTTGGAAAACATTAACAGCAGTAATCTGGGTTATTTAATCATTCAGAGAAAAAAAATCAGTTCATTTTTTTCAGTAATATTTTCACCATGTGATTCATTCTTAAATATTCAGTTTGAAACTGTGACATTTATAGATGAATGAATCAGATGGTGAAAATATGACTGAACACTGATTTTTCTCTTCCAACAGGCTAATTAAACCAAATTACTGCTGTTCATTTCTGACTGCGTAACGTCACAAACCCAGGAACAGCGACGTGTGAGAGCAGCATCGTGCCAGAGGAGGGTGTTTCAGCTCACCGTCTGCAGCAGGTGATGCAGCAGGTGATGCAGCAGCAGCTGATGTGGCGGTGGCGTTCAGGTGCTGGGCGTTCCTGTAGGTGACGGGCAGATCTCTGATGAGCTGGCGGCTCAGCCCCCTCTGCTCCAGGACGCTCTGGCTGCGCTGGTCCACGGCGTGCTGCCGCCTGCACCGCGGCCCGAACCGGCAGACGCCCTGCAGGAAGTGCTGGCACAGGTGCAGCTTGGAGCAGGAGTCCTGGAACCTGCAGCCGCCGTGAGGAGCCGAGCCTTTGTTGTAATGAACGCACACCTGAGGAGGAGGAGGAGGTGGAGGAGGAGGAGGAGGAAGACAACAGGTACAGGTCAAGCCTTCATCAGAGGAAACTGCTGCACATCATCCTCAGCCACATGTTGCTACACCAGCCTTTACTTTGAAAGGCACCTGCTGCCTTCTTCCTGTTCCTGAGAAAGCCAACGCCTAAAGGAGGCAGCCAAGATGGCTGACATAAGAAACTGGTTGCTATGGTGATTCCTTCCAACCGCACCATGAGCCTCAAAATGACCCAGAGTGGGAAACATTAGACAAACTCAGAACCTTCAGGTCCAGTTCCTCCAGAACCAGCCGGTGAGAGGGGCGTGTCTCTCTGCTCTGATTGGTCAGAAACCAGGAAGTCCTGAAGCAGTGGGAGACGGAAACATCTACGACTGGATGGAGAAACTGGTTCTGATGATTCCACCAGGTCAGAACCATCATCATGCCGAGCTCAGCAAAATCTGGAAAAATCCTCAAAGTTAAACTGGGATTATGGACAAACTGGGAGCATAACTGGGCCTGGGAACATCCAGCTTCCTGTGACCCAGTTAGACTCTGGATGATGGTTCTGGTGGTTCTGATGGAAGAGACACCGAGTCCAAACAGGACTGGGTTATATCTGCTTTTTAGTTACACACGACATAAAAGCTCCACATGAACCTGTTCCTGATCCAAACCATCTTCAGTTCAGTTCAGTTCAGTTCAGATGAACTGTTTCAGTTAGACAGCAGTGATGTTAACATAGAAGGTGAACAGAAGAGTTTTACTTTACCTGCTGTGGATTCCTTGGTGAGACATTCTTAGTTTTTTTTATTTAGTTCATTTATTTTTCGTTTTTCTTCTCATCTTGCTTTCTCTCCATTTTGCTTTCAGTATTAAACTTTAACATTAAGCCTCCAGCTTCCTCTTCCTCAGATCTTCATCTTCCATTCAGGCTGTACAGGGCAGGAGCTCAACTGGTCCAACTGGTTCCAGTAAGCCAAACCACAGACATGAACACTCTGAATCATCGGCGGAACGAAAACACGCCAAACCCCGGGGGTCGGATCCGGATCCGGAGTCTGTCCAGGATAACCAGCATCTCCAAACCAGTTGGATTTGATGGGTTTTACTCGGAGGAATCTGCATTTTGCTCCCGTTAGAACAGTTTGGACGATAATCTGAACAACGCTCTCTGAGACGTCCTGAGACAAAATGAGGCGAACGACGATGGAAACAGAACAGACAACACAAGTCAGAGCTTTTCAAAATAAGACAGGAAATTAGTGACCTTAACGACCCTTTTATTTTGTTTTGTGACTATAACTTATAACCTTGTTTTTTCTAATCATGTTTTGAATTGAAGGAACCTTTTAGATGGAAAGTGAAATTTCTTCAGAAACCATTAGAGTTTCTACTGAAGTACAAGAGAACAATCACCACCAGATGGCGCTCATACCCCACAGGTCAAAGTCTGAGGCCTGTAGAGAGTTCTTAATCCTCCGAATCCACCAGATTAAAATCATCCCAGACACATCTAAACGTCCAGAGGAGTTCCTCTGCTGACGGCGTCTGCAGCCAGGTGCTCTTGAAAAGTTCAGCCATCTTTAAAGTTGTGTGAAAACGTTACTGCCACCTAGTGGTCAGGACTGGTGCTGCCAGCTGCAGAGCAGCATGAAAACTCAACAGCATCTTTAACAAAGCAGTTCTGAGGAAATGAAGACACTCTGATGTGTTTGGTCTGAAGAACCACCAACACATTTCTGGTTTCCCTCCTCCTGAAACAGCTGCATGTTTTCCACCGCTCCACTCAGCCTTACATGTTTGACAGGAGAACTGAAGTATCATGTAATGGATCATAACTCGCTAAATACTAAACAGATTTTCAAGATTTATTTTGCTGTGACCTTATTCACACAGCTATCATAGCTACATTTACAGGAAAGTTATTTTTGAAGTGTTTTTGAATTGATTGATAGATGGTTCAGCATGTGATGATCATCTGAGGTAATACATTTTATGAACATTTTTTAAAAATATTTTTAAAATATAAAATTAGTTAAAAAATAAAAAAGGGGTCAAAATGTAATAAAGATGAGTGTGTTTCATCTATATAGACTAGTAGGATCATTTCACTGATTTTGAGTTAATGGGGCAACGATTTGGAAGCTATTGAAGAAAACATTTAATATTCATGTTATTTAAAATATTGAATATGACTTCACATTTTAATAGAGGATAGTGTGCCTAGTTTAATAGCATGAATTACCACTTTTTTGTATCAGTTGGTCACAAGGCTTTTATTTACAGGAGTGTTTGGTTGGAAATTGACGTCCCAATGTGAACCGCCTGAGGAGGGAGCTGGAGAACATCTGGCCAGAATTAGCGTTCAGAAAGCGGATCAAGCTTCAGCTAAAAGCTTTCAAAAGCAATAGAATAGAATAGAATGACTTTATTCATCCCAGCAGGGAAATTACTTCGCAGTTACAGCAGCATAGAGACAAGACACACAGGAAAGAGTCCGAGCAGAGACTAAGTGTGAGCGCCAGGAGAAGTTTTGAGAACAAAAGACATGAAATCCTGCTTTCAGACTGAAAATGTGTGCTCTTGGATTATGGCAGGAATATTCCCCCATATCCGCGCCTCTGGCCTGTGTGAGCTACCTGAGCAGGTGTGGAGGTTACCTCAGGCAGCAGCTGCGGGTCGTTCTGCAGCAGCAGCAGGAACAGCTCGTCCTCCTGCAGCTGGTGCAGCGTGCATTCCCTCAGCAGCCCGGCGTTGTGCTGCGAGCTGACGTCATGGGACAGCTTGCACAACTTCCTGTTGGGAAAAGACATGGATAAGACCTGGAAACACCTGGAGACTCAGAAGATCACACAATAACTATTTAAAAATAAATTTGTTCTATACCTTGAATTAATGATTAAATTAAATGATGATAAAGCATTTAATAAACTTTCTTTTGTATTTCAGACATGTTTGTACAACTTAAATAAAGCAAAGACAAATAATCACGTCACTTTCCTCAGTGACTTTGTAAGAAATTCGGTTTCTCCGGTTCGGTTTGTGAAAACAGAACCAGAGCAGAGCTACAAACTGAACCAACTTCATGTTTACTGGTTCTGGTCCTGGTTCTGTTGGAACCGCTGTGATCTCAGCCCAGACCGGAAGTGTGCCTTCAGGTTTCGTTTCTCTACAAACTAAAACTCACTTGAAGGCTCTCGGTTTCTGACGTCACTCTGTGACGTCGGGAAAAGTTGATATTGTTTTTATTTGGTTCTGCTTAATATTCGGGGCTGAAGTATCAGGTCGGGTTCGAGATGTTCTCCTGCTGGGAATCCCGGAATGAATTCCTGGTTTTTGACCCATAAACTGGGAAAGAAACATCGGAACCAGAACCTCCGATGGGAAGAACCAGGAGGAAAACTTTCTCTCGATCACAACAAATCAACTTTTCGCCTTTTCTCAGGTTTAATTCCTGAACTTTCGCTTCACTTCGTGAGAGACAACTGAGTGTGTATAAGTCCGCGGCGGAGGGAAATAGTCCCGCAGCGGTTCGGGTTCTAGTTCCTGTGTGCGCGGCTCACCTGCCCTTCCCGAACCTGCAGTTCCCGAAAACGTAGAACCGGCAGAGATGCAGCTGCTGGCAGCTTCCCCCGCACCGCTCCCCCCGGCTGTAGGCCCCGCAGAGCCGCAGGGAGGTGCGACCGACCACCGAGTAGGACTCCCCGTCCGGGACCAGCAGGAAGCGCTGCGGACAGTTGTGGATGATGTAGATGAAATCTTCATTTGTCATCCTGCAACGCTGCTGCAGCTCCTGCTGCAGCTGCTGCAGCTGCATGCAGCCCCTGCGCTCACACAGGCAGCTGGTGGCCTGCAGGATCACCGAGCTGATGGAGGGCATCCTGCTGCTGCTGGAGCTGCTGCTGCCGCCCGGACAGAGGCACTGAGCGCCGGGAGGACAGAGGACGGGGGGAGGAGCCAGAGCCTGGGGGAGGGGTCAGATGATGGGGGCGGGGCCAGAGGTCCAGATGTTCTCCTGCCTTCATTGTTCTGGTCTAGCTGAACAGCTGCTGGAAGTTGTCAGGAACATCTGGAGGACGAGTTCATTGGCTGAATGCTAACCAATCAGAAGTACCGATGAGGTTCCTCTGGATGAAACAGGAAATACGTCTGGATGTTTTATTTCTATAGACCTGTGGATCAATCAATCAATCAATCAATCAATCAATCAATCAATCAATCAAATTTTATTTGTATAGCACATTTCAGCAGCAAGACATTTCAAAGTGCTTTTCATCATTACAAACACAGAATAATCAATCATGAAGTCAAGTTCCATCAATAAATTTGTAATTGATTACATTTCAAATACAATTTTAAACAGGTGGGTTTTTAGTCTAGATTTAAAAGAAGTCAGTGTTTCAGCTGTTTTACAGTTTTCTGGAAGTTTGTTCCAGATTTGTGGTGCATAGATACTGAAAGCTGCTTCTCCTCGTTTGGTTCTGGTTCTGGGGATGCAGAGCAGAACCAGAACCAGAACCTGAGAGGTCTGGAAGGTTGATACAACAACAGCAGATCTTTAATGTATTGTGGTTCTAAGCCGTTCAGTGATTTATAAACTAACAACAGTATTTTAAAGTCTATTCTTTGAGCTACAGGGAGCCAGTGGAGGGACTTTAAAACTGGTGTTATGTGCTCTATCTTCCTGGTTTTAGTGAGAACACGAGCAGCAGCATTCTGGATCAGCTGCAGCTGTTTGATTGATTTGTTGGACAGACCTGTGAAGACGCTGTTGCAATAATCAATACGACTGAAGATGAAGGCATGGATGAGTTTCTATAGATCTGGCTGAGACATTAGTCCTTTAATCCTGGAAATGTTCTTCAGGTGATAGAAGGCCGACTTTGTAACTGTCTTTATGTGGCTCTGGAGGTTCAGGTCAGAGTCCATCACTACTCCCAGGTTTCGGGCTGATCGCTGGTTTTAGTTATAACTAAAGCTGTGCATTGACTCTAGATCTATAACTCTAGATCTATAGCTCTAGATCTATAACTCTAGATCTATAGCTCTAGATCTATAGCTCTAGATCTATAACTCTAGATCTATAACTCTAGATCGTTCATCTTTAGGTCCAAAAATAATAACTTCAGTTTTGTTTCTGTTCAGCTGGAGAAGGTTTTGGCACATCCACACATTTATCTGTTCTAAGCTTCTGTTCAGTGATTGGACAGGTTCTGGTTCTGGTTCTGGTTAGGAAACTAGTTAATTGTTTCCACACAGCTTTTTCAATAACTTTGCTGATGAATGGGAGGTTGGAGATCCATCCATCCATTTTCCTGGTGCCTCTCCAGCGCCCCCTGGAGGATCTCTATACATTAGAAGAGAAACATATTGGCCACTTTATTAGGTACACAATTTCAGTCAGCACAGAGAATCGGCCAATCAACTTGCTGAAGTTCAAAGTGAGCGTCAGAAAAAGGAAGAAGGTGAAATTAAGTTACTCGGCGTGGCATGGTGTCGGTACCAGACGGGTCGACCCGAGTACTTCAGAATTTGCTGATTTCCTGGGACTTTCAACAACAACCTTCTGACACCACAGAACAATAAAGCTGTCTGATTCTGAGTTAAATGTGAAACATGTTCATGCTTTATTAATTTAATCAGTGGGTAAAAGTGATTTCCATGACAACAGAGTAAACCTGCTCATTTCTTCCACTGGCTGCTGGAAGCTCCTCTAGGTTCAGGTCTTTCTCTGGAGCAGAAACTCTCCAGAATTCAAACTAAACAGAAAATCTGGAACTTTATCACTTTATTGAAAACTCAACCTACATCAAAGCCTAAACCTGACAAATGCAGTTCTCACACTCTGCTGATGCCTCAACCGCTGAGCCTGAATCCAAGTCTGGGAGAGGAAACGGAGAACCAGGTGGAGTTTAGGACCCTGGGGTCCAGGCTGAAGACCTGCTGACCAGCACCGACCCGAGGAAACGGACCAGGCAGCCCGGACCTTTGGGAACAGAATGAGAACAGAACCCAGAATGTTTCAGCTGAACTTCTAGCAGCTCCGGATTCCTCAGATGTTTTCCTCCATTTTGTAACAAACCATTTGAGACCCGTCTACTAAACCTGGGTCCAGAACGTAGACCTGGGCAGTACTTGGTTCTGGAATTGTTCGGACCTGATGTGGATCCTCTGTCTTGCTGCTCTTCTGGGATTTAGTCAAATTGAATGTGAAAAGAATCAAACAAAAATCTCGACTAATGACTCAGATCAGCTTGTTGATACTTTATTCTCTTTTCCAGAACTCCATCAGAACCAGAACACTGTAGAACGTTTACATCTGCGCTTCAGTTGGTTCCTGAAGGCGTCCAGGTTTAGTGGCTCCGTCCTTCAGGGTCTCTGATGGATGATAGCTGTAGGAGTGGTTCTGACCCGGCAGACCGGGTCCAGATTCAGCTGTCTGTCCTCCACCTGCAGAGACGGCTCCGGTTAAACCCAGGTCTCACCTGTACATCGCAGCAGAACGACGGAAACTCACTCCACCTGAACAGACGGCTCTAGACTCCCAGTGGGCCCGGATCCATTGGACCGGCTCGGTTCCGGAACTGCTGGTTCTGGACCCGCTTCATAGACCGGGTTAGAGATGCTGCGGCTGTAGTTTGTTGTTTCAGCTGCAGGTTCTTCTTCTCTGTCGTCGTCCTGTAGGAACCAGTCGGGTTTTAACGTCTGGACTCAAACGGTTCCACGGTGAAAACATTTTGATTAGAAATCGTTGGGAAATAAACCGATGCAGTTTTTACAGAACAGGTTAAATTAATGCAGAGATGCAGCGTTTCAGGCTGGGGGAGGAGCCTGTCTCTGCAGCGCCACCTGAAGGTCAAGCTCTAAACTGTTCATGTCCAGCATGTGTGAGGTCTGCAGAGATTTTGGCTGCCCTTTTCCTGACTCTTTACCTGGACAAATCCTGGATGGAGGGAAAGTCAGACCTGATGGTTTGATGATGGAACCAAGGATGGTTTAACTGGTTTCAAACTGGGATTAAAACCATCAACTCCTGGATGACGCCTGGCATCAGTTACACAAATTCTGTCCAATCAAAACCCAGATAATGTAACTCTTTAATCCAATCTAACCCAAACGTCAATAAGAGAGAAATGAAGGCGAGACTTTACAAGCAGAAACAATTTTTCTGTAATTCAGTCCTGAAAACGACTTCTGGCCTCTCAGTCTGTTTACTGGACCAACCGTAAAACATTCACACTAAATTACATCTGATAATGCACAATAAAGGGGCTGCACAGTGGTGCAGTTGGTAACACTGTTGCCTTGCAGCAAGAAGGTCCTGGGTTTGATTCCCGGCCTGGGTCTTTCTGCATGTTCTCCCTGTGCTTGGTGGGTTCTCTGCGGTTCTCCGGCTTCCAGAAACATGGCTGTCAGGTTAATTGGTCTCTCTAAATTCTCCCTAAGTGTGTGTGTGTGTGTATGGTTGTGTGTCCTGTCCGTCTCTGTGTTGCCTGGCAACAGACTGGCCAGGTGACCGCCTCTCGCCCGGAACGTGAGCTGGAGAGGCAGCAGCTCGTCCTGACCCCACTGGGGACCAGGGCTTAGAAAATTAATGGATGCACAATAAAATACATCTTACATAAATGGGAAACAAATACTAACAGAGCCACACATTCTAAAGCTGGGATGCTGGGCCCGTCTGGGTCACAAGCAAATCTCCCCGAGTCTTCACTATGAGCTGAAAAGCTAGACTATCATCATCATCATCATCATCATCAATCACTTTATTTTGGTAAATTGTCCACATTAAACACAGGAAACAAAAAACCAAAAACAAACAAACCCATAATTTACCAAAAAGGAAGCGGCTGAAGCCAAGCTTATTCTGGTCTACCCAACATCCCACCAAGATATCTTCACAATACATATATAAATCTACATAACAGTGTAAGATTTGATCATTTTACATTTTAAAGTTTACCAAGAAAGGACAGAACTTCAAATCATCATTCAATTCATTCCACAGTTTCACACAAATAACTGAAACACATCTGGACTTTATAAAAATCTCACAAATTAGATTTATTCTCTCTGAGCTTAATTCATTTCTGAAAACCAGAAGGAAGACTTTTGTTCAATGTTTTATACATTATTTCCAGTATTTTTATATAAACAGTATCTTTAAATGTTAATGTATTACTTTGAATAAAGAGTTTATCAGTTGGTTCATGATATCCCACCTTATTAATAAGCCTTATAGCTTTTTTTTGCAACTAAAATATCGATGCTTGTTTTACTTGCAGTTCCTCAGATTTCTGAGCAATAAGACAAATAATCCATAACCAGAGAGGAATATATAATAGGCAAGCCTTTAGCATCTATTAAATCTTTTATTTTAACCAATATTCCAATAGTTTTTGCAACTTTATTTCTAATATATTCTATGTGAGGCTTCCAACTAAGTTGATCCGAATCGGCCCGGTTCTGATAAGTTTATACTAAGTTTCTAAGTCTTATTGTATCGTCAGCAAACATTATAAACTTTAAAATACTGGATACTGTAAAAATATTGTTTAAATAAAGTATAAATAATTTAGGTCCTTGAGGAAAACCACATTTTACTGTTTGTGACTTTGTGTTGTTAATTTGTTCATATTGTAATCTATGAACAATAGATTCATGGATCTATGAATCTATTGTTCATAGATCATAGATCTACGAAGCTCTGATATTTAATGCTGCGCAGGCCAAACAGTTCATATTTAGCCAATAATGGTTCCTGGTCAATAATATCAAAGATCAATAAACAGACTGAAGGTATGAAGCTCCTGGTTTCCTGCTGCAGCAGCGTGTTGTTCCTGAAGTCGTCCTGCTGCTCGGTCACTATATTATTTTGATTAAAAAAGGAGTCCAGCCTTTTTATCAATCATTTTTCCAAAATTTTGGAAAATTGTGGTAACAATGATATTGGCCTGTAATTTGTTCATATTTGCTTGTCTCCACTTTTATGGAGTGGAAAAACTTTTGCAATCTTCATTTTGTCAGGAAAAGTTCCAGTTAATGATCTGTTAGAAATACAGATGAGAGATTTAATAAAACTATAAATGATCTCTTTCATGACAGCCATATCAATATCATTACAATCTTTGGATTTCATATTTTTTTTATTTTTTAACTATGTCTATTCCCTCACTGTCACTCACTATTTCCAGGAACATTGTATTAATATTATTAAATTCATAATTATGTTTTCCATCTCTAACTTTTGGCAATTTGTTTACTAAATTAGGACCAATATTAACAAAGTATTTATTAAAGTCTTCAACAATATCCTCTTTTTTTCCCACTATAGTGTTGTTGTATTTATACATATTGGGAAATCTCTATCTTTGTTATTTTTAATAATTCTATTAATTATATTCCAAGCACCTTTAATATCATTGTATTTTTGGTATTAGTATTTTTGCAGCAACTTATCATAATAATTCTCAGCACTGATGTCAACGTATTTTATATATGTGATGGAGGAGCCGTCACCAGCTGGGACTTAATTATAGAGTCCGTGTCAGCATGCGAGCACACACACACACACACACACACACACACACAATCGCTAACATACTTTTTGTTGCAGTTAAACTGCTGCGGTTCCTGGTGGTGAACCCTCGATGTTCCTGCTTCAGTTAAAATTCATCCTAACCTTTTATTTTCAGCATCAAACATTTTCCCGGCTTTATTTTCTAGCAGGTTGTTTTCAGATTGTGGCGCCGGGAGGAAGTCACATGATGGCGTAGTGATGTCATCAGAACGTACTGAGTGTTTTCTATTAAATTGAGTATTGTATTTTTGATTACAAGTTTATTTATGTCTTTTTTCCCTCTCATTATTATTATTATTATTATTATTATGTTTACTTTAAGAGTTTATTTGAGTTAGAAGTAACTGCTTCATTTTGTTTGCTTGTTTGGACTTCCTGTGGGCGGAGCCTGTGGCTTTCAAAGCAGGGCTCTGCTCCACAGGGGGTCAGTCTGTGGTCAGACTCCTGACAAACCACCTGAAGGTGATGGACTCTGACCATGAAGGTGCTGCTGTTAGTCTGATTTAGCTGCCTTGGACGTCCTCTGTGTATATTTTGCACCTGCCATCTTTGTTCACCTGAAGAAACGCTTAATAAATTTCACGGCCTTGGCCAAGTCATAATAGAACCCGTCACAATATATTTGATATTTTTCTTCTTTTTCCAGAGTTGGGAACTTAAGGAAATCCTTACATAACTTGGTTTTCTTTTTACATGCCTTCTCCAAACTCTTTGTCATCCAGTGAGTTCATCTATTTTTGGATGTTTGTTTGGGACATTAATAATTAGAAATTCTTACAAATATTTCCAAAATCATATTATATGACTCATCAACATAAACATTTTGCCAATTATAATTGAATAATTCTACTTTTATTTCTTCCAGCTTCAGGTGATTTTATTCTAACTAAATTAGTCTTTTGCTTTATCATATTTAAGTTAAACTGATTACTAATATCCAACATAGTAAACATGGAAAATGATCAGTTATATCAGTGACCAACAATCCACTTTTTGTTTTCACATTGAACTTATTTATAAAAACATTATTGATTAATGACTCACTGTCTTTAATTATTCATGTAGGTTTTAGGATTAACGGATAGAAACATTGTATTTATGAATTCTGTCATTTTAGTATTCTCATTATATTTCAACAAATCAGTGTTAAAATTAAAGTCAACTCTTCATTGTGCCTTTCATACGTCGCTAATATTTTCTTACTAAACTCATCTATGGAAGTTCAGGAGTTCGATAAACACGACTAGTGAATATTTGCTCCCTGAGTTTCAACAGATAAACATTTCATCACGTTATCAACTGAAAGTGTCATTTTAGCAATAACTCTACATCTCAATCCAGACCCAACAAACAGTTTCATCACCACCTCCCCTTTGGTTTAACCTAGAAAGACTGAACATTTGATGTCCATCTACCACAGTCCTGGAGCCGCTGTCCTGCAGCTTTAAGATGAGCCTCTGCTGCTCCACCTGAACAGAATAATCAGGTCATTAAGGTTCTGGAGAACCGATCCACACCAGGAGGAGGTGATGGAGCCGTTTCATTCCAGGGTTTTGTTCCTGTGGCTCATCTAAAGCCTGCAGGACTGCGACTGGAGGCCTGGAGTTTGACTTCTGTGATCCAGATCGTTTCCCTCAGTCATCCACGTTCCTCAGATTGCTACCACATTAAATTTCATCACATTTTTGAGGGTAATAGTCTTCGTCATCATGAGGTGGAGTGACTCACAGCGTGGTGCAAAGATTACTCTATCCTAAACACAGCCAAGACCAAGGAACTCAGTGGATTTTAGGAGACCGGATGGAGAGGCTGTCAAACTGCCATTTCCTGGAAGTTCATATCATAGATAAGCTGGCCTGGGATGTAAAGGCAGCAAAACTGGCAAAGAATGCCCAGCAGAGACTATTTAATGAGAGAGCAAGACTGGATTTACCAGAACCTACTGGGTTCATTACTTTAAAACAGAACATAGGTTCTGTCTATGTAACCTGTAGGTTTGGTGAAGTAACCTGTTAGTTCCCTCAGTTTTAACTGGTCTGTTTTAAAACCAGCAGAGGCTCACCTTGAAGTAGTGGAACTGGAAGGGTTTGCTGCTGTGGTGGTAGAACCGGCATCCAACAAAGATGGCTCCCACCACCAGAAGGATCAGGAGAACCACTCCCACTCCCATCCCAGCCTGGTGGGCTGAATGCATCTGCTTGGCCAACCAGAAACACAGTCACTCATCTGCTGGGTAAACAAAGCCAACATCGTGATGCGACTCACGTCTGGACGGGGAGGAGGAGCTTCCAGAGGCCCCTGGAGGACGTGGATGATCCCGTTAGAAGCACGAATGTCTGAGTCGGTGACGAAGCGGTCGTTAATGAAACAGGAAGCCTGAGGAGCAGAAACAGATGGAGCCTGAAGATGACCTTCTTTAAGAGTCAAGCTTAGTCAGAAACAAATACCTCCATGAACCCACCACCCCCATGTGGAGGAGGCTTGTGGTCTCACCAGAGCTGACGGGCTGAGAAGATTGGCAACCCCAAGGACTGACAGACTGCCAACCCGAGTCCTGATCTGGCTGTTGTTCTTCAGTTGGCTCAGAGGAAGAGCCTGACCCTCAGACAGGTGGAACTCAATGTCCCGTGGGGAAAGGGTCTGTTGGGACACATTAGTGAGGACACTGCAGCTGGCAGCAGATGTGTCTCTGACTCTGGGACTCACCAGGTTCTCCGGCAGACCGCTGTTCTCTGGGACAAACAGGGTGGACTGGACTTCCAGCTTACTGAGGCTCTTCACAAACCTTCTTCCAGACTCGGACACCTCAGAGTATTTCAGGATTTGCTGAAGAAGACAAAGATGTTGCTCAGAAGCAGAATTAATAGTTGAGCTGTGACTGAAGATGTGATACTCACGATCAGAAAGTTGGAGAAGGTGGGAGTGGACCTGAGGACCTGCAGCAGGTTTCCTGTACAGATGAGTCCATCGCCAATGTAACCTGGTTTACAGACACACAGCACCTCTGAAACGCAGAGAGACATCACTGACCTCTGCTGGACATCCATAAAACACCACTGTCTAATGATGCACACGCCACCCGGACTGGAACCAGACCATAGAGCTACAGCTGTAGAGATGTTCTGACCAAGCTGTGCAGGAGGTGCCAATCTGTTCTGACAGTCCTGTCTTGGTACCACTCAGTGGTCTTAATGCTGCGGCTGATCACTAACTCCACCTCACTGCATGTTCTCCTCTCACCCTTCATCCTGTAGCAGAAGGCATCCCAGGTCTCACTCAGGTTTTTCCGGGTGCCGTAGTCCACGATGCCCACGTGTCCAAAACCACAGTTGGGATTAAAGTAGGTAGTGGGGTAGGCGACCCGGGCTTGGTCCAACCAGCCAGCAGCACACATGTTCAGTCCACCCTTCAGCCATAGACCCAAGCAGAAGATTCAATTATCTCATCTAGCATGAGAAATCTGAGTTTGGTGTTGAGTTCACTGACCTGCTGAGCATAGGAAAGCTGAGTGTAGTTTGCTAGGGTGGCTCCCTCTGCCCTGCAGCCCTGCTGAGCTGCGGTGTAGTCCAGCTTGTACTGACCTTTAGCTGAACGGTAGTGGAACACGCCCAGCGTTGCATCTGGACTCAAACATCCAGATCTCAGGGTTCAGGGTTCAGGAATGATTCCTTCTCCTGATTGGTTCCTTCCCTGAAGCCCATTGCAAGCTCTTACCTTCAAAGTGGAGGTCGGTACATGTAGCATCTGGGTGGCATCCTCCATTGTCCAGGAGACAGCGGCTGATTGGCAGCTGTTTGAGCTCACAGCTAACTCCGTCTCCCATGTAGTTGTCCTTACAGGTGCACCTTTTCTTCCCCTGATGACAGATGTGACTCATTAGCACAGGTGACAGACCTGAGTTGTAGCGAGCGCTGCTTTGTTCCTCACCGGAGCCGTCATGGTGCAGGTGGCGTGCTCGCTGCAGCCGCCGTTGTCCCCGCTGGCACAAGGGTCCACAGGTAGACATGTGAAGCCGTCTCCAGAGTGGTCCTGAGGACACGTGCAGCTCACCTTCTCCTCTCTCTGAGAACATTTAGCTTCTCTGGCACAACCACCATTCCAGATCTTACACATGTCCACCACTGTGGAGATGGAGACAGCTTCATGGCTGACCAGTAGACTGGTTCCTACAGGGAAACCAACATGTTTACCTGTGCAGGTGACTCCGTCTCCTACGTGGAACGGTCGACAGATGCAGGTGTTGTTTTCCTGACAGACGGCCTTTGAAGAGCAGGCTGGAGAGCACTGGAATACCTCAGCTGGAACAGACAGGGAAGCTGTTAGGTGTCATCAGGCAGGTGGTTCAACATTCACCTGGGAAGCAGATGGTGGTCTGCAGGTCCGAGTCCTGCTGTCTGCTAAACATCAGGTAACATCAGAACCCAGGATGAAGCCAAGACATTTCCCGTTTATCTCCCAGCTATACTGGACCAGTTACCAGCCATCATCCCAGATTAGCCCTGCACTGTCCACTCCCTTACTGTTATAGATGACAGGATTCTGTTAGTCACAGAACCACAGAGTTCCTGACTCTGGATCAGGTTTAGAATCTGTATAACCCAAACTTACTTTGCTGAATGTCACATTGTTCTCCGGTCCACCCTTCCTCACAGAAGCACAAACCCGTCCCCTGGAGTCTGTCGTCACATGACCCGTGATCCGAGCAGTTGCAGGCTGAAACACAGAGTCGCCCTTATGAAACCAGATGAAGCCTGGAGATCCAGAGACCTTGGAGGACACCCACCCTGCTGCTCACCTTTACAGCCGGGACCGTAGAACCCCTCTCTGCACATCTCGCAGGCCGTGCCCTTAAAACCTGTGTCACAGGTACAGGTGCCGGTACCAAGGTGGCCATCATCGCATTTACCTCGGTTACTGCAGGGGGAATGGACTCCTCCAGGACACACTACAGACAGGAGTTACAGTCACGGGGTCTCAGTTAGGACAAAAGAGCTCAACCAACCGTAGCCAATCAGTCCACAGCAATGAAAGTTTCACCCAGACAGTTTCTCCCATAGAAACCAGAACAACACTTTGGATGCCAGAAGTTGATGGTACAGGTGGGTTGACAGCCAGAGTTTTTACTGACGAACAAGGTTGGAAGATCACAGTTCTCAACTTCCTGAACACAAAGAAAAGCATCTGATGAGAGATGCTCCTCATTCTGATCAAACATTCAGTCAGCAGGAACTGAGACGGACCTTTTTCACGGTTCCTCTGGGACAGAGAGTAGCAGTTCTTGTGCATGGGCCGCAGTTCATCTAAAACAAAAGGTAAAACAAACATGTTCATCCACAGCAACACAAAGATGGAACATTTCTGGTTTCTTCACAGGAACCTTACGATCCAGAGGGGAAACTCGGGATCCTCCTTCTCCAAGAGGACTTCAGAAGGTCAGTAAGACGAATCAAGGACTTACCTTGAGATCTAACACTGTCTGTTCGTCACAGCGCCCCCCAAGGCTGGGTGGGATCAGCAGACAGTCTATTCCATATGCAATCCCAGCTCTGAACACCAGATGCCTCTCAGTGATCCGACATGATCCGTCATTAACGTAGATTTCTCCCTGATCAACAAGAACAGCCATTGATTCAGAACTTAGTTTGCCTCTTCTTCTTCTATGGTTTCCTTTTCTACTGTACTTACAATTTTATCCGGACCGCCGCAGGAGAAAGAGAGAGCTGAACCCTGCAGAGTCCGACCGGACTCCAGATAGATCAATCCTTCTGCATAAACCTGAGATTAAAAAAATAACCTGAAACTGAGGGTCCAATCTTTGTCAACAGAAGAGCTTTTCATAGTTTAAAGATCTTCAGTGGTGCCTGTTCTCCATTGTTCTCTGCACAGTTATGTTGTGAAGAACAAAAGTGGTATTGATTACTTCATTGTTCTCTTCACTACATGCTACCAGGAACCAGTGGTGAACATGCTAATGCGCTAGTCAGTAGCAGAGATCCTTTTAATTGAGTGCATTAGATGTTTTCAAGCTAACTTTGAAAACATCTACTCATGCACTTAGCTTCCCCTAAATAAATTTACTTGGCTGTTTTGTCAAATTTGCATAAAAACCGTTTAAAATCTGTTTCGAGGTTTTGGTTACTTAAGAATTTTTCAAGTGCATGTTTATGTTCATGCTTTTATTTTGAAGTCTGTTTATGTTGCAGTTCTATTTCCTCCCCTCATGTTTGTTGTTTTGTTCAAGAAGCAGGTGGAAACTAACGAATAATGAGGTACAGAAGAATATAACTTACATGAACAACCAGGGTGTCAGACAGACGCATGCTTTAAGAGCCTCTTCACATTTTAATGATGACACATAGTGTGCATCAATATGATTGAATTTAGCTGTTTAGTATTAGTGGAACTAACCTTTTAGTTAGCGATGCCCACCACTGCCATGAACCCTAACACACGGCCTAAAGCAGGTCCCCAACCTTTTAATCACTGCGGAGCAGTCAAGGCGTGGCAATTTT
The DNA here is from genome assembly GCF_001444195.1 of Xiphophorus couchianus. Taxonomy (NCBI): domain Eukaryota; kingdom Metazoa; phylum Chordata; class Actinopteri; order Cyprinodontiformes; family Poeciliidae; genus Xiphophorus; species Xiphophorus couchianus. The sequence goes on along the minus strand of NC_040244.1, from coordinate 197,338 downwards.
ATCGTGGCCTGGTACCAATTGGTTCACGGATCGGAACCGGTTCGCGGCCCTGGGGTTGGGAACAACTGGCCAACAGGCTGCAGAGTGCCTCACCTTCTGGCTTATCATGACGTGATACTTCAGGTACTCCTGGAGCTGCGCTCGATTTTGCTGATGGAACAAGAAGTCCTTTTGCTGCTGTGGCAGAGAGGCCATGACATCATCAGATGGCAGGAAGATTGTCACTGGATGGAAAATCACATTGTCTATCAGGTCCATCACACCTGTGTCCTGAAACACACAGGAGATAAAGTTTGGGTTTCTGAAACCATCCGGCTCTCTGGCTAAATACCTGCAGATAAAATCCAAGGAATGGTCCTCCAAGACACTGGGACACATTACATTATACATTTTAATGCAACAAATGAAATGTTTTAAAGGTTAAACATGAATGTAGCTGGTGGCACTAGACTGGTGAGCGGTTCAGTGTTTAACCTGCTTGTCTGGACCTCCTGGGGCCCAGCTGGGTCCAGAAATGAGATGGACTCTGCTAGACCTGGAGGTCTGTGGTAGAGTTTTACCTTCAGAAGCTTGTAGAAGGTTTTATAACCATGTCTTTCAGCCACGTCTGTCAGGTTTACCTCTGTTGGATTCTGCAGAGAAACAAGTCAAGTAGATAACTGACTGACCCAGAAATATGTAGACAATGATCAAGACATTAATCAGGTCGTAACGTCATGTTCTAGGCTGCTGCTTGATAAAGGTTGTCAGGATTGACTTGCACCCACTGGAATGAGCAGGATATTGTCTCTGTTAAGGTTGGGTGGTAACAGAACGGAGTCAATTTCATGGATGATGCCGTTAACACTGATGTCGTCGCTGTTGGTCAAATTAGCCTCGTTGATGGTGATTTTACCCTGAAGAAATAACAAACAGACTTCAATTGAACCTTTCTTTATAACTATCTAAAGACATTTCTAAATTCCTAGTGTCCATATGGAGAATATTTCAACTAGCAATCAGAAGCCTGAATTCATATTTCTGTGCTCTGTTTCCAGACTGCTCTGTATTCTAGGCAGGATCCTAGTTCCTGGGTTCTTGAAGCATATTCATCTATCCTGCAGGTAACCATAGCTGCTACTGGCACAGGAACTTCGGCTCAGTAGTCTACAGTTTTCCTTTCAAACAGTAACATGTGGATTTGAACTGTTGTCTGATTGGTCACCTGGGTGGAACGAGTGGTGAGGACGAATCCGGACAAACTGGTCAGGTTTCGGGTTTGGTACAGGTCGTCAGGCAGCAAAGTGTGACACATGACGATGTGGCCCCGCAGCACGTTGGCGAAAGTTTCTCTGTGTTTCACAATAGCTCTTACCTGAAAAAAACAAACATTGTGATAATCTAAGACTGACTGACCTCCAGACGTTTGTCCAGATTCTTATCTGGAATGAGAACCTGCTTAATGGAGGCATTCTTCTACCTCCAGATGTCTCACCAAGGAGTTGTTAGATTTGATGGCCTGAGCATTTGGAGCAAAGACGGTGAACGGACCACGACCTTTCAGGGTAATCTCCATCATCTGAAACCAGAGTTTACTTTGGTTAATGAGATTCCACATGCAGGGGGCGACAGACTGAAATGTCTGGATACTCACCACCAAACTGAAGTAAAAGTTGCTGGACCCTTTGTACCTCAGCTCCTGTCAGAAGTGGGCAGATAGCTGGTTAAATGTATGAGGTGGCAGGGCTCAGTGAGGGTTTGTGTTGCAGAAACTCACCCTGTCCACGGTGCTTTTGCACTTGAAACCATCTCCAACAAAGTTTTCAGAGCAGGTGCAGGTCCGAATGCCAGGTCCTGTCATGTTGCACTGGGCAAAGTGGTGGCAGCCGCCATTTTTCTGAGAAAAAATGGCCAAATAATAACAGCAGGTTAATTATTTAGACTTTTGGACAATATTCAATCAATGCACTACTCTGGAAACTGATTCAATTCAAAAGCTAAAAGTAGAAGAAGTTCCTCCCATTACAGCAGAAGCAGGATTTCTAAATGAGGAAAGGACTGTTGTTCAGGTGACCACCCACAAACTGGTCACTGAGAAGAAACGTGTGATTTCAGGCAAACTGACCTTTGCACACAAGTTGACAATGGTGCAGTTCTGTCCATCACCTGAGTAACCTTTGCTGCAGACGCACAAAGTCTGAAAACGCAACCAGTACCTGTGTTACTGTCTATAAAGCTGATCTCTTTATTGACACTGATGGAGAAAGCCCCTACTTTGTTTGGTCCAACATGGATACACTCTGCTTTAGCATGGCATCCTCCATTCCCCTCCAGGCATGGATTTATCTCTGTGGAGATGAAAAACACTCAGAACTACAGAGAGATCATCCAGAGACATCAGACGTTTCCAGATTACCATCTGTCCTACTCCAAAAAACCAATGCTGCATGCCTAGACATTCACTGAGAAACCGTTAGTCTGGTCAGCAGGAATAAACCTCTACAACTGCCTCCTTGCTCATCAGAACAAAGATTGTTTTACAAAGACTTTACCAAACCAGTTCTCTAAGAACTGTTCAAAACTACCAGTGAAATTCCTTAGAAGCATCTTTTGATTCAAGGATCAGTGGAAATACAGAAAACTTTTTCTATGTCTGCAACATACCTTCAGAAAACCAACAGGTCTCCATAAACTCTTTAAAAGGCCCAAAGAACATCTACCAGTGTCTACTTTAGAAGACAGAGCGTCTAAGCATCTTTTAATTTACCTGGTTAGTCATGGGACGCCTTCAACACCTCAACATCAGGCTTCAACTACCAAATTCTCTTCAAGAATGTTCTAGTCTCCTAAGACCTCCAAGTTTTATTTACAAATGAATACTGCAGACATCATAATGAGACATTATGATGTCTGATTATCACCATGACCCAGTCATGAAGTACTTAGTCTCTTGCGTAATGATTGGAGATGGACCCCATGTGTTTCAGAATGAAGAGGTGACCACCTCTAGCTTGTCATTCTTCTGGAAAGGTTTATAACTAAATGTTTAACAATTCTACATTGACATCTAGTAGGTCTTGAATAAATTAAAAGTATCCTATAGAGCCCTTCAAATATCTTCAGCAATGTCCAAATACCTTCAAATGTCCTGGGAAAACTTTGGGCTTCAAGCTTTTAATCAGTCCAAGTCAAGAAACTTCTATGAATATCTTTGAGCTCCTTAAAAAACATACTGATATTTTTTTGACAATCTAGAACTTGAACGATTGGGGACATCCAGAGATGTTTAAGCATCTTGTTGGGAACTTTAAAAACCTTTTCTGGCTCCTGAAGAAGACCTTTGGTCTTCATGAGTCCATGAGCCAGCTGGATCTCAGTCTACAGTTCAAACAGAAGAACACAGATCCTGGTGCTTCAGGAGTAAAGGAGGAACCTACCCACACACACAAACCCATCTCCAGCATAGCCGCGCCCACAGACACAGTCTCTGCTGCCGGGTCGGGTCCGTTTACAAACCCCAGACAGACTGCAGCCGCCGTTCTTCACCAGACACGGGTCTACAGCTGCAACATCGTCATCAGACTCAGTATTTTCAGGCCGTCATCAGATCAAAAGTACAGCTGAGTAGAGCTTGGTTCTTACCTTTACAGAATGTCCCATTTCCCTCAAAGCCAGCAGCACACAGACACTGAGATCCAGATGTTTGAACCGCACAGCTGAAGGTTTAGATCATGATGAAGAGCAGGTTAGAAGATGAAGAGGCACAATCTGAGTCATTCATGGAAGTTTTCCATGACTTACTTTGCGCTGCTATGACATTTCACAGAACCACATAGTTCATCAGCTTTGGATTCAATTTCTGCAATCAGACAAACACAACAGAGCTGCTGAGTGACGATGCAGAACCACAAAGTGATATCTCCTACAAGTCAGCATGGATATTCCAGCTCTTCTGGTTGCTTCCAGGGCAACAAGCATCCGTTACCTCGGTCTAACCCCAAAGACCTTCCGGTCCTTTCTTTGTGCTGTAAAACCCTCTGTTGCAGCCAATCATGCCTTTCTCCTAAACAACCAAGAGTCCAGTGGAGAATCAGCTGACTGCTCTTTAACACAAAATCCTCACCTGTAGACACAGACTCAGCAAGTGAAGCCAAGCTATTAAACTGCCCAAAATGATGAAAACACAAACAACTGAAACTCTGACAGCAAATGTTTGATAAGAGCTGTTACTTCTGGGTTCAAAGCTGTCAGGAGAAAGCTGGTGCTATCTCACCACCAACGTTTAGTTGAAGCCACTCCAAACCAGACAGGTGTGTGTTTTCCAGCAGAGGTGTGTTGAATTACTGACTAAAACCCATTGAAATAAGGTTTTTAAAATTAAACTTCTTAGAGATATTTACATTTAGATGGATGTGGATGTGTTGCATTGACACCAAGGAAGTAAAACTGATATTAGAGAAGCTGTCAATCAATCTGGGAAGGTCATTTCCATACTATCTGCCTTTTTCAAGGCAAAATGTTGTTTTGCCTTGAACCAAACATGGAGAAGCGGCATTCAGCTTCTATGCACCTGATCCATCCAGGCCTTGAAGTTGGCAGGAATTAAAACTCTGAGTCATAACTAACATGAAAATCATTTGGATCTCACTTCAGTAAAATTCAACAAAACTCTCATAATGGAGAACTTGAAAGACAAGCAAAGGAAATTAATTTCATATTTGTGTACTGGTTATGACATGTGGTAGGTTCACACTGAGTTCTGTATTTTCTGCCATACTTTCATCACAGCGAACGCCTCTCCAGCCAACGTCACACTCGCAGGTCCCGTCTCCGTTCAGGCCCTCGTTACAGAGTCCGTTCTTACACCGACAGTCTGCAGAGGAAACCGAGGTCAGATGATGGACACGCTTCTTCTAAAGATTTACTTTAATGAGCTTCATTAACCTTGATCACAGTGAACTCCGTATTTTCCGCTCTGACAGGATTCACAGGCCGTCCCATGGAAGTCCTTGTTGCACTTACAGACTCCGGTGCCGTTGACCCCGTCTGAGCACAGTCCATTACCGAAACAGGCCTGTCCCTTCGGACCCGGACAAGGCTCACAGTGCTCTCCGAAAAACCCTTCACAACACCTGCGTTCCTGAAAAATATACAGGCAAAGTGATTCAGGACTTCCTGTGATTTATTCATGTTGGGACAGTTTTCTGTGTGACGTACAATGTTCTTCCGGAGGCAGGTTGCTATGCAGCCGATGGTCATATGGGATTCTCCTTCGATGGTGTGTCTATACAGGCAGCTCCTCATCCTCACCGATTTCTGCAGACATTCAGAACCACAGCTCAGGAAACAGCCTCACCTCCTCTTTGTAGCACTTGCTAGAAGTTTTACAGATTATTCTACAGAAAATAATTTAAACTCAAACTGTACTAACTCTCTTAGGGTGTTAAATCCCAGTCAGTGGGTCCTAATGGGGCAAGTTTCTGCAGATTATAGAAAGGAGCCAGAAGTGGACTAATTCCAGTTTTAGATCAACCTTAAGGTTGGATTGACAGTTTAATGGACCCCATTCAGTGAGCCCACAGTGAACTTTGGCCCACTTTGGATTTACTGCCATCCAGAGTAAATTCATATGGGACCCATTTCCAGATGCCGGGCTATGAAGACGGTTAAGGTGATGATGTCAAGTCTCTTAAAAGGACAAATATAAAACATCATCTGCAAATGAGTCGACTTTCCATTTTCTCCTAGTTATAACTGGTGGTAAGTTATGAAGCAGAGTGTTGGTGTTGTTTAATCTTTTTCACTTTGCTTAGAATAAATTTTGCATAAACGTACATCCTTCCTTTCTTCTTCAGAGCCAGCAGCCAAGGAACATTTTGATGAATGTACCTATCGAGCCGTTAGCTTACGTCTCTGTTCCTAACATGTGTGCACATATTTGTGGCTCCTTTTTAAATACTTTATTAAACGTGGCAGAGAGAGAAAAGTCTTACATCATGGTCGGTGCCACTGGGACATTTTTGGGTTTTGGGCAATAAACAGTTTCCACATGACCCCTGTGAGAACAAAGAAGCTCATCTGAATTACAGCAACATTCAACAGATCTTTGTTGTCTGGTAATGTGAAAGTCTGAGTGTGTGGATGTTACCTTTACTTTACTGTATGTCAGTTTGTCACAGCGGTTTCTGTTGATGTGAAGAACCGCTGACAGACCGTGAATCACTCCTTTACCACACAGCAGGTTGGAGGAGTTTATCTGAGCATCGTTCACAAACAGCTGCAGGAAGAACACAAAGACACAGATGATCCACCTTCTCCTGGTTGCCTTTCTGAACATTTGAAGGAAGGACTTCATTTGGCTCTCACTCTCTGTTTGCACTGGACTGTTTTCTGCTGCTAAATGCACTCAAGACTCTCAACACATTTTCATTTCTTTCTAGAACTTTGTCTCTAAACTGAGTCCAGACTCTGAGCGGAGTTCTGCATCTGGACACATTTGTGAAAGTGAAAACGTTCCTGACCTTAAACAGTTTCCAGAGTCTGGAAAGATGTCTAATTCTGAGGACATTTTGATAAGATCCCTGAAGGCAACCAAAGTGATTTGGGTTAACAGGACTTCAGCTAATTTTCCCTTCCGTTTTGTTTGTGTACTTGAACATGAGCATTTTGACAGAAACGTCTTTGATTTATTGAGCTTCCAAACTCTGATCTATGAATGATTCAAGCATCTTGAGACCACTGATATAAAAGAAGAGGACTTGGATTGAGACGTTTGTCTGAGAGCAGACCTTTCCGTCTCGAGGGTAGATCCCGATCTGGAAGGGAAATCCGAGGAGCGTCTCCCTGTACCCTCCAGGCTGAAGGTCAGTCTTTAGCAGGCGCTCCGCCAGAACCACATGATAACGGGTCATGTTGCTATCCTGTGGACGGGAAGAAAAGACTGACTGACAGAGGTCAGTTGACCAATTTGAGGTCATGGGTCAGAAAGAGAACCACGGATCCATGCTGTTTAATTACATAAAACCTCTCAGTCCGGAGAAAGAAAATGGCCCAAGATCCCAGAAAAGACAAATGGGTCGTCTAAATAAAACATGTGAGGTCCATTGTGTATTGTAGATTTTCTAGCGTGTTATTGACTCATATTGTTTTTTAAGACCAGATGCACAGAAACACACTAAGACATGTCCAAGCCACTCTGCAAGAAAGAAGTCCAACCAATCCTAAGTTTGGTTTAGTGTTCTGACCCGAACTCAGCTGTGACCCCCTACACCCACACATCAACATTCTTCTTTAGATACAGTCCCACAGATTTATTCCCTACCAAGGCAGGTGCTGCCACCTGCTGGAGGTATTGTGTGATGGCAGAGTCTGTTGGGGCGAACACGGTGAACTCTTCGGCCCGCTCAATCTCCTTCGTCAGGTTGTACTCCTGCAGGAAAACACAGAGACGATCCAAACAGCTACAAGCCTGGACGGAGTGTGTGTGTGTGTGTGTGTGTGTGTGTGTGTGTGTGTGTGTGTGTGTGTGTGTGAGACCGTACGATGAGGTAGGATCGGAAGAGCGAGAACTCTGGCCTCAGAGCGAGCACGGCCAGCAGACCTTCGCTCAGCTTCTTGTCAGGCACCAGAACCTGCAGACCGGATCAGAACCATGACTGTAGTGCAGCACCATCTTGGCATTGGAGCAGCAGCATCTGATCTGCCAAGTACCTTGTTAATAAGATGGATCAGGCCGTTGGTGGCAGCGCTGTCTGAAGCGATGACGGTTGCTCCTCCAACTGATGTGATCTGACAAAAAACACCAATTTACAGCTCTGATGGTTCTGACCCGAACTGAGCAAACAGGAAGCAAAGCCCGGCTCCAGATGGTGCAAGAGAAGCAGCTAACTCCGTACCTCCTGGCTGGTTGATACAGGAAGCGATGAGGTCAGCAGAGAGGTCACTGATGAGATGTTCCTCAGTGTGGAGGAGGAGAAGACGCCGGGCAGGACGTGGTTTCTGCAGGACACAAGAGACATCAGCGTTACGTCTCCATCCTCTCACTCCCAATTCCACTGACAGCACACCTGATGAGGCTCGGCAGGTTTCCCTTCATTGTCCAGAAGCTCCTGTCCATTGGGGACATCTGAGCAACGGCAGCGGATGTTGGTACCAGGAGAGTCAGGTTCTGATCCGATAAAGAGTGAGACAGGCCGGAGTCCTGAAGTGTGTTGAGACAATAGAGGAGTTAGTTTACAGTTTAACTTTTAAGTCTCAAACCGGATCAGGTGATGATCTGCAGGAAGGGTAAACATTTGACTGAACAGTCTTCTGGCCAACAGAACCTCAACAGAACCTTGAACCTGTAATTTGATTGTACCTCCCTATCAGGAACTAGGACTATCCAGTTCCAGTAGTAGACTCCTTATTAAAGACAGGTCCTGCAATAAACACAGAAGAGTCTCTGGAGCCGGGTTCTGCTCCTGACTGGGTCGCTGCTCTTTACTCACCATGGTCCAGCGGAAGAAGTCTGAGGCGTTCTGCAGAACCATCAGCTCCTGGAACCATCAGACAGACAGACTGAGACAGGCTGGAGCGGGGAGATGAAGCTGACCCAGAGTCGATTCTGCTGACCTGGTCGACGGTACCATAGCACAGGAGTCCGTCTCCAGCATACCCATCGTCACAGACACATGTCCACTGTGAGGACAGCAGGAGACAGCTGGCCTAGGGACGGGGACACCACCCAGCCCAGATTCTGTTACCGCTTCTTGGTGAGCTAGAACTTGTGGTTCTGAGGTACGATTGGACCGGTACTCACCCTGAAGTGGCAGCCTCCGTTAGCCGTCACACACTGGTTGACAGCCTCACAGGTGTGTCCGTTCCCCATATAGCCGGCCTTACAGGCACAGTCACTCTGGGCACAGAGAAGGTTCTGATTCAAGTTAGATCTGTGGTACCAGAGGTCCGGTTCTACCTGCCTGCTCTGTATGTCCACAAACATTACATTCCCAAAATCTTTCCTAGCAAACCGTCAGAACCAGATCAGAAACTGGGGCTACAATTAGCTTAGCAACTGGTTTAGCAAAACACTCAGGAACAAGTGATCTAACTATCTGTGCTCCCCATCAATCCGTCCTACCTTGTGGTGATGCTCTCATCGATCACAATCTGATGACTCAGCACATTTTTTATCCTACCTGTGGAAGTTTGGTTTGGTCGAAGATTACGGTAAGTTTGATTTCATTTATTTTATATCTGGCAGATAAAGAGTTGCGGTGATCTGTATTAGTCTGTGTTTAATTTAATTCCAATGAAAACCTGTTTGCCTGTCTGATACTGTTTTATTCTTACTAACGCCTCTGTATTTAAAATACTTTTAACAGGTAGGATATTGTAATAAAAGGATTAGTGCAAACATCTAGAGCTTTTCATTTTAAACAGGTAGATATTCCGATGAAGGAAGTGATCTTCTTGTGGTTTCGTCATGGATAGAAATTGTTCCGATGCTAAGCTAACCATAACTGCTAACCTTCCACTTTAGTCACTCAAATATTGTTATCCAATATATTCAACATTAACAACCTGCTATAGTTTGTAAACATAACGGTAGCAGTTTTAGACGGGTAGCACCGACAGACAGACTTAGCCATCTATCCGAGCTATGGTAGGAAAATCTGACGAGGTAGCACTGATAGTCAGAGCATTGGACCAAGAATAGTTGAGGAGATGGTTCTGAAACTGGCTCTGTGCTACGCTGTACCTCTGGTGCTGATTTGTGGTTTAGACTGACAGAAGGCAGCAGAACATCTGGAGTGAAACGGGTCGATTGTTCACCAACAGTAACATTTATTTTCTGTAGTGTCCAACATTCACCCATCAGACGTTTCTGTTCCCTGCTAATGTCAATATTATCTGAAGATAACATTTCTACAGATGCTTCTGAAGTTCTGATCCATTTGGACTATTACTAGTCTGAAGAACTTGGAATCTGTTCTGCTGAATGTCTTGTCAACTCTAACCCACAAACTTGTTCTGGTCTGGACCCAGGTTTTGAACCTCTGGGTTCTGAGGAACTGGTTGTCCTGATGTCTACACCACCTTCTGGACAATCTAAAAGCTTTCTAGGTTTCTTGGAACAGATGAGTCGAAAAGTTTAGAACAGTTCTTGTCCTGCTGGTTCTGACCAGTAGTGATGGGGCAGTACCTGTCCAGGTCCAACGTAGATGCAGGAGGCGTTTGGGTGGCAGCCTCCCCCATCAGGACCATCACAGTTGTTTATGGGTTGACACTCGTTTCCGTCCTCTGTCCAGCCAGTAAGACACTGGCAGGTGTGAGTACCTGGGCCTGTCTTTATACATTTTGCCTATAGGGGGCAGCAATGACCACACACTTCAGCCCACAGTTCAGAGAATGAGGAAGCAAAGGACCAGAACACAGTGGGAACTCACGTTCACACTGCAGCCGCCTCGGAGAGGCGGAGCACAGGGATCCGACTCCACACAGGTGATCCCATCGCCTTGGAAACCAGCTTTACAAACACACCTGATACATGGAAGAACATCTGGGTTAAATAATCAAAATTACCAGCATCTCTGGTCATTAATGTACCGTAGAACAAGATAAAATATCATTTTAAAACTTTTGACTCTTCCTATTAGAGTTCTGAGGTAGGTAGGATGAACAATAACTATGCAGAAAGGTTCTGAAACTGGATCAGTCATGGTACAGCTTCATCTGGGAAGTTGGGCTCAGGAAAGGGAATGGGTTTTCCTGAACGTCATAGTATGCTAAATCAAATATACTGCAGTTCCTGGCCAACAAAATGGAACTGAACATCAATTAGATCTAAACTGTTGAATTCCTGAGGGCTGTGGACGAAGAACTGTCTTGACTGGGTTCAGGCTGTTCTGTGGTTTCTTCGTAGTTATATTGAGTCTTTCTGGGTTCTGTGTGGGATTGACAACCTGATCAACCAGGTTCTAATGTTGGTTCTGAAGACAGATGAAGATCTGATGGACTTTAGCTCACTCAGTTTGAATAAGTCCTTCGGCAGGGAATACAGAACCTCTCTGAAGAACTGGTTCTGGCTATCCAAACCAAGTCTACTGGACTATTGGCGGGAAAACAACCTCCATTGAAATAATATCTCCTTTTATTTAAACAGAGATATTATAACCGACCCCTTAGTTCTGAATCAACAGGCCAAGAGGACAGAGGTGAATAAGGAAGAGGAAGGAACCAAAGCCAGAACCTCGTGGTCCACCAGAGCCCTGTGTTTCAGCGGTTCTGTTAAAGCGTGCAGGTACCTGGGTGACCCATCAGTGAAGTCACAGTCAGCGTGGGCATGGCAGAACTGGGCCAGGCCTCCACAGACAGATGTCTGTCGCTCACAGAACCGACCGGTGAAACCTCGAAGACAAGAGTCCAGCTTACATCGTCCATCTGAGTCTGGACGGTTGTCACACTGTCCATGGACGCAGGGACAAGCTGTGGACATACAGGTGAGACTTGACACAGGAAACTTCTATTGTCTATCTGAGGGACAACACAAAGTCCACTTGACCTACTTCTGTCACAGTTTGGACCATATTTGTTGAAGGAGGAGCAGTACTGACAGCGAGAGCCTCTGAAGTTGGGTTCACAGATACACGACCCATTTCCTCTGATGCCCTCCACACACTGGACAGAAGACATCTGCTGAGACCAGTCAGAGGAACACGGTGGTTCCTCCGGATGTTTGGTGGCAGAACGTTACCTGGCCACGTCCGGAGCAGGGTGTGTTGAAGCCACCTGGACAAGGAGAGCAGTCCGGACCGTAGAAACCTTTACAGCAGGCTGGAGTCTGAACAGACAGGTACATTAATGCTACCACAGATTACTGACTTAGCTCTCAACAATAAAATCATAATGCCGCTATTACCGTTACATTCGCGGTGCAGAGTGGTGTGCAACCTCTGAATGGGACCTTGATGGGGGATTCGTCAGAGAAGAGATTGTAAAGACACCCGGAGTAGGAGGTGTCCTGTTCACCAAAACAATAACAGTTTCACATAAAATTAGTTTTTCATATGAAGAGTAGAGATAAAAATCCAGAAGGTCCCAGCAGAGTGAGACTTCTTACTGTGTAGACTCCTGATGAGCACTGGAACAGGTGGACCTTGGCGCAGCTGACACATTCACCCTAAAGGATCACAAGATTTCAGCCGTGAGCTCACAACAGTAAGGTCACTGTTTCTGGGTCGGTTCCTAATGTGTCCGATAAAATCAACAGCTCCTTACCTTGATGATCTTGGTCTCTGTGATGTCACACCTGTGAGGCAGCAAAGGTTGGATGGAGGGTGGAGTCAAGACTCCGTTCATCACGTACAGCCGTCCATTCTTGGCCTCCACGGCTGCCTCCAGAACGGCCGCTCCGTTGACCAGAATCTGACCCTGGATCAGCCAATAGGAGGAGCATTACAGCAAACAGATCAGGCTTAATGCAAGCAGGAATAAAACAAATCATGATACACCTGGAAGATATCTCAGCTGAGGATCCATCAAAGTGAAAGATGGACTTTTTGACAAACTTACATTTTCTGTTACGTTGATGATCAGGACCTGGTTGGCCATTGTCACAATGGTGGGGCTGGACACAATGTTGTAGACCTCCAGCTGTAGGACAGCAGGCAGGACAACGATCAGAGGGGAAAGAAGAGCGGATTCAGGCATACAGCCGGTACTCACCGAGGTGGACGGGACGATGTGGTTCCGGAGGAACTCTGTCAGCTTGCTGCGACCCTGAGGGTTCAGACTGATTTAGATTGTAGCCAGAGTCTCTGAGCAGTTGACAGTTTGATTCTTACTCACCTCTGTACTGCGAAGGAACTGCAGGTGACCCTCCTTCATGCTGTTAAATGCTTCAGTAGTCGGAGTGAAGACCGTGACGGGTTGAGGGAGGTCCATCACAGAGGCCAGCTCAGCTTGCTGTAACCACAGCAAAGACTCACTGAAATCTTCAGTTGCTTCTTGAAGATTTGCTGATTTGTTTTACTCGGAAGTTGGATGAAGAAGGTTAGATCTTCTCTGGATCCCACAAAACTATCAGAACAGAAGGCCAACCTGCAGAAGATACTGCAGATCCTACAGAGTCCAAAGTTCTTCAGTGGATGGCTACTGGACTCTTGCTTTTGCTTTTTGAAGCAAGAGCAGAAGTCCAGAATTTTAAACCAGTTACAGACCAGACTTCTTACTGGGCTCTGCTGAGAGAACCAAAATCTACTGCAGATTCTCCAAGATAATCCAAACTGGAACAAATTTCTGAGACCAGGTCAACACAAGTTCTTAGAACCACTTAATGAACAAAAAAGCCGTAAATAAGTCGTCATCAGTCTGAACCAAGGTATAGCACCTGTGTGAAAGAAGTAATCTGATTACCGCACCTCCAGCAGGGACTTGAACGTCTCCAATTTGCCATAGTCAGAGATGATTTTCATCAAGTTCTCCTGTAGAAGATCATCAAAGTGTTAAAGTGGTGTCGACATTTCCTCCAGTCAACCAGGGTCAGAAGGTCTCACATCTGGCCTGCTCTCCACGGTGGCCGGGACGCTGTCCATCAGCTTCGTGATGATGTGGACGAGTCCGTTGGACGCTGCCAGGTCCGACTTGATGACCTCACCTCGCTTCCTGCTGCCATGGATACGGATTCTGATCTGACCACCCTGCAAGGAGAAATAGGACGGTTCTGGTTTAATCAGGTCATCAGATTCAGGTCCAATGAGGGTGGGACTCCTCATGTCTCCCATGATGTGTCCGGTGTCCTACTTATTCCTTTGCAAAGGCTTTGGATCAATTTTATGCAGATGATAAACTGTGCATGAGAGTCTTACTTAGAGACTCATCGAAGTGCTTTTTCTCCTGAGAGTTCTGGTTCTGATCCATATCTCAGGACCACTTGAAACAACATTGTGTTTTAAAAATCTGAAAGACAGCTAGGTTTCTTCTCACCCTGCCAGACATCTCCGTCTCTCCTGCCTTTCCGGACAGTGTGTAGAAGACATCCGTCTTCATCAGAGTGGAGGACGGCATTGAACCAGCAACCAGGTGCATCTTACACAGGTACTTAGCTTTGGATGAGTCTGCAGTCAGAGTCTGTATCTGTGATTAAAAGAACAACAAAAAGCCTGAAAACTCTGCTTCTTCTGACTGTCTGTGCTAAACGGGTCTAGAACTCACAGAGGTTCCCTTGAAACCTCGATTCACTGGAACAAAAACCGTAAACGGACCCAGGTTCTGAAGAGGCCAAGACAGAGAATCTGGGAACACAAAACAAACCACATCAGTGCTGACATCTGCCTCTGAACAGAACATCAGGTCCAGATCAAGCTAAGATGGAACCAGAACCGCTGGACTTTCTGGAGCAGGCGGCACAGTCCAACCCTCAGATTTAATGTTGCTTTATTCTAATCACCGAACAGAGAGATGGCGTTGCTCAGCTGGCCGCTCCATTCCTTCCCAGGCTGTGTGTTCAGTTCCCTGAGACGCTCCATGATGTTCCCAAAGCAAACCTTCCCGTTCCCGATGTAGCCCTGGAGACAGGCGCACCTTGAGGCAAAGCAACAGGACACTCAGGTGTATTCAAGTGAGCATACAGGTAACAGTGAGGTAAAGCAAGGCAGAGGGGACTGACCGGACCCGACCCGGTCCCACCGTGGAGCAGTTGGCGTTCTGGTGACAGGAGTCGGGTTTGCAGACGTCCTTCAGGTTGCAGCTGCCGTCCGCCAGCGTCTCAAAGCCTGGTAGACACTCGCAGTGGGACTGGAAGGAAACCAGACACCGACAACAATACTCCCACAAACATCTCCCCCTGCAGGCTGGACTCTGCATTACAGCCACTGGGAGTCTGGACAATCACATCAAACTAATTAGCTCTGGATCGTGTTCCTCCCCTGATTCCATCTCTGAGACGGTTACTTAGTCAAGCGAGTCCCTAATTCTGATCCGGATCATGTTTAAATCCTGACGTGAATCTGATCCTGAACCTGTTCCAGATCCTGCCCCAGAGGAAGATGGCGTCGTTCTGATCCTAGCATTACTTCCGGTCTTTGTCACAATCCCATTCTGGATTAGATGTTCTGGTTTCATCTCAGTGTTTTTGTTCAGATGACGTTCTATATCCAGAACATGCCATCAATCCTGATTCAGGTTCTGGATTTGGTCCTTTTTCATACTCAGGCTAATTTCCTGATGTTCCTGAATCTGATCTCTGATTTTGATCTGCATGCAAAGAGTTTTCCACTTTTATCTCCCTGCTGATCCCATTCCTGGTTAGCATCCCGGTTCTTCTACATTCCCTTTCTGCTCCCATCTTTTTCCATCTAATCCCTTTTGGTTCTGGTTCTGATCCCTCAGACTCTGAAGTGGATTTCTGGACTAATTTTACCTTTCCCGGTCCATCATAAATGCAGCGGGTGGTCCTGGCAGAGCATCGTCCATTTTGGGTCTGACAAGGATCGATCGGCATGCAGACCTGTCCGTCGCCGCTGTAGCCTTCGTTGCAGGTGCAGTGGTGCTGGTCCGGTCCAGTGTGGGCACAGGAAGCCAAGGAATGGCAGACCGGCCGGAGACACGGGTTCTTGGCTGTGGAGGACAGAGGGAACAATGAGCAGACCAGGACCATCCCTGAGGAGATGGTTCTAGTTCTGGGTAGTTCTCTGGTGGTGATGAAGTTCCTTTTTTAAACATTTCTAAACTGAACAACAATCAAAACATCAGAGCTGCTGGAGATCAGGAGCTGGGCCCGGTTCTGACCTACAGAAACACAAACTGGGAGTTGATCCCGGTTTGTTGGTTTCTGTTTTGGAGAACTGGGCCCAGGTTCTTAGAGGGGTTCAGACAAAGGTACAGTCTCACCCCGTTCTGATCTTTGAGCCTGCCTAACCAAGCTGGTCCAGAACTCTTCTGTTCATGTTTAGACTCACCTAAACACTGAGATCCTGATTTCTCATAACCAGGCAAACACTGGCACACCAGCCGTCCTGTCAAAGCTTCTTCCATGCAGCGGGAGTTCTGCTGGCAGCTGAGGGCCGCACACTCCGGAAGCTCTGGAAGACAGGAACCGGGTCAGGACAGACAAGTCCAGGCTGAAGGAAACCTGGTGCTGCAGGTCCAGCAGAGGGACGTACCCTGGTCACAGCGAGGACCTCGGTACCCAGAGAAGCAGGTGCAGCGACCGTCTCCTTTTAGCCCAGAACCGCAGAGACCGTGGACACAGGAGCACTCTGAGGCAGAACCAACAACAGCGGGTAAGGAATACTGGCGGTACTGACCGGGGTCAGGATGGGAGAATGTGACGGTACCTGAACTACAGGTGGGGCCGTAACGTCCAGGAGAGCAGTCCTCACACACCGTTCCTACAAAACCCACCTGGACAGCAGCCAGAAACAACTTTGACCCAAAGTCTGAGCTACTGCAGCGATACTAATGTGGCCAAAAGGGTTCTGATGCCTTCTGTAGGTCAGTCAGAAGGTTCTGTGGGTCAGTCCTAATGCAGTTCAGGAAAACTCAAGAGGCAACAGAAACCTAGCTGTCTTTCAGTTGGTACTCCAGGATAATTTGGGTTTTACCAGATTCTGCTTGAGTTACATCTGTGTGTGTGTGTGTGTGTGTGTGTGTGTGTGTGTGTGTGTGTCACCTGGCAGCTGCAGGTGCCGTTCCCCCCAAGCCCATCGGAGCAGACCCCTCTGCCACTGCAGGGTCTGTCGGCCCCATCAGGACATTCTGCAACACAAACACAGGAAGCTGATGGAGGATGACAGGAAGCTGACCCCCCTTTGTCCCCCCCCCCGATTTCAGTGGAAATCTTTCCCTTCTCTGGTTGGATTCTAAGGTCTGAACCAGAACCTGGACTGGTCTTTGGTCCAGGTTCTGTCTGAACTTGTGGATCTCAGGTTCTGGATGATGTTCTGCTGGTCTGAGAGCAGCTTGTGGGATCGGTGCCGCGTCAGCAGATCTCTGTCCTGCTGACGGTCTGCATGGAGGAAGGAAATCCCGGTTCTAGAGGATCATCTGCTTCCTGCCGGACCGGACCGGGTCAGGAGTCACCTGGAGTGCTGGAGTGGGTGCAGATGGGTCGAGCTAGCAGGTTCTGCTGGTTCTGGTCTGTTCTCTGGTATAATCAGGTCGACCATTAAAGCTCTCTAGAGGTTCTGAACTGACCCAGTTTACCGCAGAATAATGTCAGAGCAGAACAGTACTGACCCGTGCAGTCCGGACCCCAGTAACCGGGGCAGCAGCTCTTCATCTCCACCTGCTGGAAGCACTGGAAGGAGCAGCCTCTGACGGCCAGCTGCAGGCTGCTGGTCCGGATCTGGTACCTGCACAGAACCCACACGGTGAACAACCTGGGTCAGCAGAACCGGTCCAGACCAGAACCGATCGGGTTCAGCTCACTTGCAGCCCGATGCCAGGCTTTCTGGACTTCTCCTGAATCCAGTGGGACACTGAACAAACATGGAGATGGAGCAGGAGTGGCAGGCCGTCTGCGTCCTCAGCACCGTGGAGTTGGAGCAGAAGTTCTGGAGAAACAAACAGAACCTGTTCAGAACCCCAGCAAGAACAGGAAGGAGCTGGAAAGACGGATTCTCCAGCAGCTCTGGAGGAAAAACTCCATCTGGCTCCTTCTGCCACAAAACATCCAAACAGATTAACAACAGGAAGCAGCTAGCGTGGTTCTGTTCAGAATGCCCGATGGTTCTACTGGTCCTCACCACGACACAAACTGGGAATCTTGGGAGCTGGAAACAGTGACAGGAAGTGAGGCTAATGGCTCTAACTTCTGCTTATCTTCTGGATCGGATCCGCCCAGAAACCTCCATCTCACACTGCCAGAGTCAGAAATGGGACCAAATGGATCCAACTGGACTGCCCAGAACCTCCCAGCAGTCCTTCATGGTTCTGGTCCGGTTCTTCTCTCCATCTGTGCTTCTTTGAGGTTCTGCTCAGCTCTCTGAAGACCCAGACAGCATTTCAGTCAAGTTAAGGCCTGGCCTTTGACTAGGCTGTTCTGTTTGTTTCAGGTTGGACCAGAACATGAAGCTCAGGCTATCGGAAATCAGAACCACCATCTGGTCTGGTTCCTCAGCGGCAGCAGTGGGTCGGTACCGGGCTCAGAAAGAACCAGACTGGATGCTGAAGAGACATTATTTTTAATGATGAAAATAATTTCATGAATCTCAGATATGAAGATGTTTGGAGGCAGCAGAAGATCAGAGAACCATTCCACCTAGAGACATCAGTCGCCAGCAGCAAATTAAAGCCGATCCACTGGGATCCACTGGTTCCAGCTGAGTACAGGCTCCCATCAGAAAACCTCTCCTGGTGATCTTACCTGCTGCGAGGCGACCGCCGTCATCATCAGAACCAGCAGCTGGAAACTCAGCAGGACCTCCATCTCTTCTGGTTCTGACCCGGTCTGCTGTCCGACCCGGTCCGACAGGCTCTTTTCAGGGCTTCCTCCTCCTCCTGCTTCCTGAAAACCAACCTTCAGGGAAAAGTGCTGAGCTGTAGCTTTAGACACAAACACCCACAGGAAGTGGGATCATTCTGCATCTTTAAACAACACAGGAACTTCCTGCTGGCTTTCAGTTTCAGACCAAACTGATCCTGGCAGTGACTTCACAGCGGAGCGGCATGTCGCTGCTCTTACTGCAGCGAACCCTCTGGACCAAGGTTAAAATCCAGACTCACAGTTTGTGTCAGAGTGAGACCTCCTGTCTGTCAACTATCCTATCTGCTCTAGTTTCCTCTCTGTTCTGGGTCCAGGGATGAACTTTGACCCTGCTGTGAATGTTCAGGACCTGCCTGCCACCAGGAGCCTCAGGTTGGGCCTCAGTCCAACAGGAAATCCTGTTTTCCTGAAACTTTCTGCTCCATCATCAACCGTGGCTGATAACCGTCTTCCTGCTGACTCAGAAGACTCAAGACACCAGGACACGTCTGTCCCAGGGAGGACACGGCGTCCCCCTGGTGCACAATGTCCCAGGAACAGGAGCCGTCCTCAGAGGGGCCCGGAGCAGACGGTGTCCTCAGTTTGGGTTCTGGATTCTCATCATCAACGTTTTAACAAAATGCTGAACTTCAGTGATAAACAAGATTGAAAAAAACAAAAATAAATGACAAAGCTAAACTCACAATAACAAATGAAAAACAACGCAGGTAAAATAGAAAAGATAAAAGTTCTGACCCAGAACATCTGAAGGTTTCTTTGGTTCTGAAGTCAGCTTGGTCCTTGTTCTCCTCAGTAGATCATATCCGACTATTTTCCCAGAATTCCCCTGGATCTTGATTCCCCCGAAAACCGAAACACCCAGAGACCTCATCATCCCAGCTGCTTGTATCTGGTTCTGCTGGGCTCGGTCCATACCTCAGGACCACAGCAGACATTGTTGCTGCTTGACCTCTGACCCCAGCTTCACACCCTCAGAGCGGAGCAACGTGGAGCAGAAGAAGACCTGGAGCTGCTCAGATCGGACCGGCCCGCCACTTCGTCTGAACAAACCAGAACAAGCAGGAAGTTTCTGTACATAGAAATAAAGTTTATTGACAAAACTTACAGATTCTTCCCACCTGTTCCAGGTAACACTGAGCTCACCTGGATGTGTACCGATACCTCATTAAATTAAAGAGCCGATTGCAGAGTGACAGCAGCTCCAGGCTGTAGGTGGCGCTAATAAACCCTAAAATATCTGTAAACTGCATAAAACAAAGAGCCTGGAGCTGCTTAGTGGTGAGACTTTCAGCAGATTCTGGTCCAAAGCTCAGCGCCCCATATGAAGTGTGGACTCAGTCCAAGTCACATCAGGGATCAGGGGTCAGGGTTGGGACAGAACGGCCTCTGGCCGTAACTTCACATCCAAAATGGCCGACTGGTCCCTGCTTAGCATCCTGCTGCTAAAACCTACAACTGAACAGATTTGAAAGATATTTCTGTTGGAGATATTTGTTCTGTTGTGACTTGTTGAATACAGAAAATTCAATATAAATATAACTTCTCATGTTCAGTGAAACAAAAATTATTTCCATACTTTACTTTTGAAAACTGATTTTATTCTATTTTTTGCAACAGACAGATCGCTCTGTGAACTTATTTCATATTTCCAAGATGGCAAAAAAAAGCACATTAAAATGTAATATTTTATTTATCAGTCTATTTGCTAATAGAGAAAGTATTTTTACCCATAAAATCATCTGTTTTATGCAGCTAAACATTAGTCTGGTATAAAGTGGAGCTAATAACAAAGATCAAGTTCAGGACAAACACATGGCATATCTAAAATATAATAAAAATGTCTGACGCTACATTTGAAAAATTAAAAGACTAATGGAACTAAAATGAACTTTTTAAAAGAAACTATGAATGTTGTGGCTTTATGAACCAAAAGTGTAACAATAAATTCATCAGTTTTCTGCTAATCTAGTCTGAGAAGAAAATATTTGTTTAAAAATCATAATAAAACCAAGCAGCTTTCTATTCCACTCCCACAAAAAGCTTGATATAAATTTCATAATTATGCAGAAAGTTTTCCCCGTAATAACTTTCTGCAAAAGAAATTTAAAATAAATATCAGTTCCTGCGTTTTGTGACTGAGATTTTGAGACAATAAATTTTACATTTTTTTCCAATTGTGACTTCATTAAAGTTTTTAGAAAGTTTTCAAAAGTGGTTATTGTACAATAAATCTAATCCATCTTTAAGTTTAATTTAATAAAATTGGGCCTATTAACAGGAGATGAGAATAAATTATGATGCATTTAATCCTAAATTTTATTCACAAATGCTGCTTTCTAAAAAATCACCTCCATTTGATAGGGAAATTATTTTATTTGAGAGAGTGCTTAAACGTTGCCACATCATAAAAGCCCAATTTTTATTCCAATATGTTAATATCTTAATGTAGGATTTGACATTTGTCTTTCATTTGTGACATTTTCTTTTACTTTCCTCAATTTGTGATTATTCTTTTTATTTCTTATTTTTTCTGCTCAGTTTATTAATTTAACTTTTTATTATTAATGTGCCTAGTCATAATATTTTCTTTGAATTTTCTATAAAGACGGAGAAAACAAAACATTACCACAAATCCGCCTTTTAACTCAAAACGTCACGTGCAGCAATGAATTGTGGGTAATACACTTCGCCGAAGTCCGTAAAAGTGCGGATGTGGAGAATGTGGGACACACTGCGACCTTTAACCTTCAACATGAACGGCGTCTGAAGGAGGAACGAGGGCGGGACGGGACCGGACCGGACCGGATCTCTGGCTCCATCAGAATCTTTTGTTTGGTTTTATTTTGAATCACAAGTTGAGCTTTACTGCCACCTACTGGACATTGTTTGATTTTCAGGCTGGACTCACGGTGACTGGCTGTCCAAACACATTCATCTGTAAGTTCATGTGTTAATTATGAGTAGAATGTTATGAAATTTTTTGTTAGTTAAACTAATAATTTCAACTTGCTTCAGCTCAGTTTACAGATAAACTCCATTGTTAGTTGATTATCTGCTAAGAAGAAGCATTTATGGTGATGTTAGTTTAGTTCTACTTGCCTTTGGTATTTGATATGTAATTGATTGTCATCCTTTGCTGCAGGAAAGAAGCTGCAAATGAAGCCACAAAACCACCAACGGCTAAACTATTTCCAACTGAAGTTAGCTAGCAGGCTAGGGTAGCAAAGCAGTAGACGAGGCGCCATGTCAGCGGTCTGGAGGTCCAAGAGGATCAACACCAGCAATCTGAGAAAACAGTTAGAAATCAGCAAGCCACAGAGTTCAAGGAGTTTTGCAACAGCAGCAACAACCACCCCTGTAGTAATCTCTGAATTAATAACTCCGTTTCTCAGCCAACAGTTTGATCGGATTGCCAGTTTTGGTACTTTGCAGATATTTGGAGATCTTCTCAAAATCTCCAAAGTAGGAGATTGCTAGCCATCACCAAGTTGCCTGAGCTTCAGGACTTGGTGAAGATGAATGTTTTCAGTTGAAAAGTGGGAGGACTGAACGAGTATGGTTCTGTTGGTTCTGGTCGGTAAAATACTGTAGAGTAGTCCTACAGTTAAAATACTCTGACCTTGTAGTTCTGTTGTAGTTAAATGTACTGAATGAAAACAAAATTTTCGCGTTATGCGTATTGGTGTGTAAGTACTCATTAGTACCCAGTACTAATGAGTACCTGATACTACCTGGTACTCATTAGTAGCCAGTACTAATGAGTACCAGGTACCACCTGGTACTCATTATCTGGCATCAGAAAGTACTGGGATGTACGTTTAACTTGTACTGGGTTTGAAGGAACACGGTATCGACACATCCCTGGTTTTAAAGGTTCTACTACATCAGCTGCAAATGAAAACGTGTCCATGTTGGGTCTCAAGTTCTTCTCCAGGTGGACACGTCCCGCAGAGAAGACCTGGAGGAAGACCAAGTCCTGCCTGGAGGCTGCTTCCAGGCTTCCTCCAGGCTCCAGCAGTGACCTGCAGCTGTTTCATCCAGATCCTGATCTGATCAGAACCTTCATCCACGCAGGACTGTCTTCCAGGTGTAGACTTATTTACAGGTGTGCATGTCGTTCATGCTCTCGCAGCGTCTGCAGTGGACGTAGCAGCACCAGACAAATTTGCACTCGCAGCGCTGGATGTTCCTCACCACATGAGTGTTGTAGCCTCTGCCGCAGCAAAGCAGGTTGCAGCCATCTGGGCCGGTGGAGGTCCGGTTGCAGCGGCGCCCCCCCGTGCCGGCGATGCCACGCCGCCTGTCCTCCAGGCAGTAGTTTGGAGACTTGTTCAGGTAGATGAGTTCGTTTTTGTCCACAAGATGGCGCCGGTCCTTTTTTCTGGTCTTCCTCCTGGCCCGGTCCGACACCTGGACGCTGCGCTCGTATCGCTCCTTCAGGAAGGCGCCGACACGCTGGAACGGCGCCATGGACCTCCAGCAGGTCTTCACTGCGCAGGAACCAGAAATACCGTGGCAGCGACAGTCTGTGGACATGGTCGTCTCAATGGCCTGCAGGAAGACAGAGACACTGGGCTGGAGATGGGTTCCGGGTGGGGAAGGAGGAAGTCAGAACCTGCCTGCCCGCTGACAGCTGGACCTGCACCGGATGGTCCGATCCCGACCTTATTCTGGAGGATCAGGGAGGAGTTCTACCAACCAGCAGCTACTCAGGTGGATGGTTCCTGCAGAGCACATTTCAGACACATCAGAACAACTAAGGTTTCAGAGTTCCAGGAAGTCCCTTTCAGAGGAGAAGTTGAAGTTTGGATCTGGACCAGTGAAGCTGGACCGATGCAGAACTGAGAGCAGAAGCTGGAGATCCAAACAGTCCTGCTGAAGGAAGTGATGTAAGGTGAGGTCTGGTCTTTCACCTCCAGAGGAACCATCCGGTACCAAAGCCTTAAGTGGATGAGAACCAGCTACGTGTAACGTGGTCAGGGGGAAAGTTAGAACAATCTAAGGGCCCCTGACTAACAGGGGGCCCTCCACACTTTATTTAGTTTTTGTTCATAGAAATTTAAAAAAGGGGCCCTGTCAATTAGAAATGAATCATATTGTGTTTTCTAAAATAGTTTTTAGCAGTAAAAATGACATGTTGCCCCTCCCAGACCTTCACCTGAACAGGAAATGGTTCCTTCCTGCTGGACCATGTTCAGCAGCACACAGTGGAAAACAAGAACCACTGGCTGTTACTATGCTGCTAAGAAAAATAATAAAGTTAGGTTTTCAAAAAAATTAAATAAATAATAATTAAAAGTGTGAGTTTATAATCCAGTTTTTCTCTGAGAGGTGAGTAAACTGAGATTATCAACATTTAGCATAGTTAGCTTAGCTACAGACTGTTGGCCTCCATTTCACTAACATTTAATGAATTAAGGAAAGAAATTATCAACATATTCATATATTGAACTTGAACCTTTTACCTCTTAACAACAGGTGAGTCAGTCAGCAGCAGCTCTGACCTCCTGACCCGTCCTCTCTCCTCTCCTAGTCAAATTAAAGCTGCACTATGTCACTTTTATAAAAATATTTTTTTACATATTTGTTAAAACTGTCATTATGTTGTGACAGTACGGTATGAGAGATAACCTGTGAAAAATCTATTTCCTCTGCTTTCTCCCAGTTCTCTCTAGAAACAGCCAATCAGAGACAGGAGAGTTGTAGCGCTGTCAATCACAATCTCATGTGGCTGCTCATCCCTATGCTGCAGCTAGCATAGCCTGTTGTGAATGCTTAGTCTAGTTAGCGTAGCTACCAATGACAGCAGATAAACATTTTTCCTGTAATGGTAAGTTGTTTTTCCACCATTAGCACATTTAGCAGCGAGTGAATGAGGTTGATTGACAGCACTAAGACCCTCCTCCTGGTTCTGATTGGTTGTTTTGGTCAGAACGTTACTTTACTTTAACCAGTAATAGTAGTTCAGGTGGAGGAGATTGATTGTTTTCACAGATTATCTGACATGATGACAGTTTTAACAGATATGGAGAAAACATATTTTTTATTAAAGTTATAAACTGCAGCTTGAATAAAATGCAACTACATAGCATTTATTGAGAAGTCTGGATGCTTCATGTATATTTTGCATGTTGCCTCTGACTGTTGCTGGTGGGGAAACATTTCAGTCTCTAAAACTAATAGAACAAATGAAGGAACCTACTGCAAACTGCATGTTGGATGTAAAATTCATGAGCAGTAAATATTGTGCTAGTTATCAGTACTGGACCAAAGAAAGCAAGACTTTAAAATTGTGACGTTTTCCCCCCTCCAGGGGTCTTTTTGTGGCTCTAGTGTCCCTTTTTACCAAAGCAGGCTGACAGGAAACGGGAAGGAGAGGAGGGAAGACATGCAGCAAATGTCGTCGGGTCCGGGAGTCGAACCCGCGACGGCCGTGTCGAGGACTCAAGGCCTCCAAATATGGGTCACGCTAACCGCTACGCCACCACGGCACGCCCAATTGTGACGCTTTTGATGGTTCAGATAAACTCAGGAAACCGGAACAGCAGCTGGTGGAGGGGCCCAATTTAATATTTTGTCATGGGGCCCCAGATTCCTGGCAGCGGCCCTGGCAGTGACCTGATTGAACGTCTGGTTTTAGGATGGCTACTGGAACCTCGGATCCCAGCGGATCCCAGCGGAGCCCAGCGGATCCCAGCGGAGCCCAGGTTTCATCTCCCAGTGAAGAACAGAAGCAGAGCTGGTTTGGCCCCAGCAGGTTCCTAGAGATGCAGTCCAGGTTCCAGGTTCTGCCAGAGGTCCAGTTTAAAGTGCCTCTTGTGGAAGTTAAGGATCTTCATGAATAAAAGAGTTTCAGCTTTAGGGAGAACATTCCTGGATCTCCGGCTCAGAAAATCTTCCCTGACCGGAGCTGCTGCCCGGTTCTGGTTCTGGAAAACGGATCTTCACCCACTTTGGTGGAAAAACCTTACAGGAACATTCTGAGCAGCTGCTGGCTCGGTTCCTCCCTGGTCTTGTAAACCGGACCCGCTCCGACAGGTTCTGGCAGCAGAGCGAGTTTTTCTCTGAAGGGGTCTACTGAGGTCAGAGGTCAGGATGCCCTCACCTGCCGTCCGGCTTCAGCGTTGTGCTGGTTCATGGTGCCGAGCGTGAACCCGACTCGGTCCATTGACGAGTTCTTCTCTGAGACGTCCATGAACCTCCGGCTGAACCAGGTTCCGAACCGGATGTGGTCCGAGCAGCCGCCCCAGTGCCAGCCTTCCTCCTCCGCCGCCGTGCCGCCGCCGCCGCCGCGCAGCCGGGCGTCGCAGCCGCACTCCGTCATGTTGCCCTGGCTGCAGGACCGGGTGATGGAGTGGACCAGACCCGCCGCCATCACCGCGTAGATGAACGCCGTCTCCTTGGTTCCTGCGGGATGGAGACGTTCTGACATCACTTCCTCTGCAACCAAAGGACACATGATCCCTACCAGTCAGAATTCCAGGTAACCTTTGACCTCCTGGCTCCTCCCTGCTGAAGGAAAAACTCAGAGATTTAATCGGATATAATCCAGGATGTTCCGGTAATAAACATGCAGCTCCTCCGTTTGGCCTCTAGGGGGCAGACTGGGCCCAGTCAGACGTTTCATGCAGCTGCTGGTTCGGTACCATGTGGACCCGTCAGAACCAGAACTAAACATTTAGTTTCTAACCTGCTGCGCGTCGGAACCAGCAGGACTTTAACTAAACGGGACCAGGAAAACATGCTGAATTCTGTAGAACCTTTGGTTCTGGATGTTGGGTCTGACCGCCTGGAACCAGAACTAAAACACAGAGTCCAGTTAGGAGCTGCAGAACCGTGCAGCAGAACTCACCGCTCGTCAGTTCGTGGCCGAACACGGCCGCAGGGTTCCGGGTCGTGGAGCAGTTCCAGCGCTCCAGTCGGAACTGGTTCCGACACTCCGACACGGCCAGCCGGGCTCCGTCCCGCACGCCGGGCAGCAGGAAGGGCTTCCCGCGGCACACGGCCCGCTGCCGGCCGCTCAGAACCGGGTCGCCGCCGGACGTCACGCCCAGCCACCTGTGGAGGGCAGCGGCCAGTTAGCGCTCAGAGGCTGCAGGCTCGGTTCGGACGGGTTCTGATCAACGGAACCACGTCTGTTTAATTCTGACATGAAGCAGCTGAGTCTAGCCGACCCGGTCCAGAAGATCAGAACCACCAGAGTTTACCATCTAAAAAACGCACAGTGGATCTGATCGGAACCTCGGTTCTGTTCTCCAGATTGAACTCAATCCGAACCGGTCCGGGAAAGGTTCTCCTCAGCTAAAAGTCCGGTTCGGATTATTCTTGTGAGAATCTCCAGAACCTCAGTAAATTACAGTCACACGCAAACCCATCTGGTTCCGAACAGTTCGGTCTGATCGGGGACTAGGTTCACTCGGAACCACAAAGATGGGCTCAGCCGGACCCACCCGGACAGGTGGAACCGAAACCAGTAGCGGTTCTAGTTAGTTGGATAAAACTGGACCTCAGACCGGGTTCTGGTGCTGATAAAAAGTTCGGACAGAGCTGCGGTGCTGCTTGATCCGGTTCGGTTCGGTTCGGTACTCACATCCAGCTGGCCCGGCAGCTCGGCGGGCTGACCCAGACCAGCAGCAGAACCAGACCGAACATGGGTCGGACTCCAGAACTCCGGGTCTCCATCCCTCACCAGAACCGCCCGGTTCTGCGGATCATCCCGGTTCCGCCACCGCTGCTTCCCTCTGCGGTTCCAGGCGCGGCGGACCGAACCCAGACCCGGTCCAGGACGCTGCTGATTGGACCAGCGCAGCGGCGTGACGTCAGAGGCTGATCCTGAAGCTGCGGAGCAAACAGAGCAGGAAAACATCCCGGTTCTCCAGAACCGCCTGGCACCTGGTGGGAGGGAAACTGGATCTAGTGCCACTGGTTCCGAAACGTCCGAAGGAAGAAACCAGGAGGTTCTGGTAACCATGGCAACCCTGACCTCATAGAAAGTACCCCTGGTTCTGCCTACCGGGGCCTGGCCAGTTCCGGACCGAACCGAGTCTGCAGAAACTGGGCCGGTTCGGTTCTGATTAAATAAATTGAGTAACTAAAAAAAATAAGAGAATAAAAACTTTATTAGCATCAGAGGAAGCTCAGATCCATGAACAGAACCGGAACCGCAGGTGGGCTGAACAGAACCGCACAGCAGCAGAATCATCTGTAGGAAAATAAAACGGAACCAAAAGGTCCAATCCGACCAGAACCAGACGTGTCACATGTCCGCTCGTCGCTCAGTTATTTGGACCTGGAGCAGCTGCTGGTTCTGGAAGCTGGAGACCTTCAGAACCGGGCCGGTCCAAATCACTGAGTTCTACGTCCATGCTGGACAGAACCAGGAACCAGGAGAACCCGGTTGAGAGTTCTGATGAGCATCCGGTCGGGTTTGATGGAACCTGGATGAAATGACAGCGGTTCTGGAACTCTGGGTCAGGTTCCGGGTCGGAGTTCCAGATTCATTCCCAGCAGATGGAAAATCTGATTCCACCAGAATTCCTTTACTGGATTTGGTTCTGCAGCGACCCGGATCGGTCCGATGTTCCTCCAGGTTAAATCCGGCAGCTGCCTGCTCAATGCCTGGAAAACCTGGAAAAGTCTGGATGGAAAATCTGGGAAAAGTTTCTATTGGATGTGGGGATCTTGTAGGGAATGTGAAACTTCCCATCAGGGGAATTTTTACCAAATTAAGTTTCTGGGAATATTTTGAGTTCCTCAGATTATTTGGGGATTTTTCTGCATCCTCCTCGTCAAACCAGAAGTTTTTCCGGATACGGTTCCCTTCCCAGTCAGTTGGACTTCCATGTTCATCCCGGAACATCAGTGAAGCGAACGCCGACCCGGCAGAACCCGGCGGTGCTGACCCGGAGGAGACAGGCGAGTCTCATCTGCTCCCGGGACACAGGCGGCTCAGCAGGATTTCGGAGTACACCTGGTTGACCGCTCCGTGAACCCGAAAGGTCGGAGCCTTCGACCCGACTTCCTGTTCCACATCCAGCACGGAATGGCTGCCGGTTCTGGTTCCGGGCTTTTTCCTGGTGGACGCCTCGCCGTCTGCTGGGTCGGAGGATCGGAGCTTCTCCACCTGGAAGGAGAGGAGACGGGATCAGCTGGAAAACTGGAATGTTCTGAACGGCAGGAAGCTGCAGTACTTTGTCAGGATCTTTGAGCCAAATCAGGAAAGATGGAACTGATTCTCTGAACCAGTTCCTTTGTTTTAGAACCGGATCGTTGGAACTTCCTCTGAAAAAAAGAATCTGTTGTTTCAGGAAGCAGAAACTTTGTTGTGGACCTGGATCTTTTCTGGAGGAGCCGAAGCGGTTCCCAGGATCTGGACCGTTAGGAGACGAGGAACCTGAACAGCGGTGCTGCTAACAGGAAGGGTTTTGGGTGGTAGAAGTCGAGGAACAGGAAGGCGTCTCTGCAGGTTCCTGGAACCGTCCGACCTGGTTCTGAACCCGAATCCCCGGATGGCGGCGTTGCTTTACCTCATGGAAGTGGCAGGCGCAGCGGCCCTGCAGGAACTCTTTGTATCGACCCACGGTGACGCTGAAGGTGTCCACGGCCTCGAAGCGCAGTCGCCTGGCCGTGGAGATCAGCTCGGCGTTGTCTCTGAACAGACCTCGTATCTCCATCTGCAGGGAAACGCCGTCAGAGATGTGCGCTGCGGCGGAACCTTTCCCTCCGCAGGGAACCTACCAGGCTCAGAGAGCGGATGCCATCTACAGGGAGGTGGAAGCCCATCCCCAGAGACTTCACCACCACCAGGACTTGGCTCAGAGACTCCCTGATGGGGACAGAGGAGTTCCTCAGGGGCCGCTGTCAGGGCCTCTGCATTCTGAGAACACCTGTGGTGTCGGTGTGCGTTTACCTGTCCAATACGTCCTGCACCGTCCTCAGGTGGTCGCTGTTGAGCCACTGGACTCCACCCACCACCAGCACCGTCTGCTCGGAGTTCTCCAGCGGCCGAGACCTTCGCAGAAACAGAGGCTCAGCCGAGGAACGCGGCGCTTCCTGCGTTGCGCCGCGGCCTACTTCCTGTCACCTGTTGATGAGCTGCAGCAGGGCCTGCCTGAAGGTGGGCCTGTGGCTGCCCTCCAGCCAGAAGCGGGGGTAGTAGGAGTAGCTGACCTGCGTGCGGCGCCGGTTCAGGTTGCGGTACAGCAGCGTGTGGTGAGCTCTGCCCCAGGCCTGCAGGCTGCCGTTGACCCGCTCCATCAGGAAGAACATCATCCCGCGGTTGGTGGAGTCCCCGATGAACATGACCTAGCAGAGACCGGCCAATCAGCTGGCGGCGCCGACGGTGCACGGTGCCCCGTCACGTGACCTCACCTTCCTGTCCGCCATGCAGTCCTGCAGCAGGGGGCGCCGCACCAGCGGGTGGTAGCAGCCGTCTGGCTGCCAGACGACCTCCCTCCAATCACAGGTCCTGTTGTCGGAGCAGCTGAGGCAAGGGACGACCCAGCGACCTGACGGACAGGTGAGAGATGGACCCAGGTGAGCCGCCGGTACCGAGGGGGTCCGACCGGGTCCGGGTAAAGAACCGGGACGGGTAAGACCTTTCAGATGGTAGGAA
Source organism: Xiphophorus couchianus (assembly GCF_001444195.1). NCBI lineage: Eukaryota > Metazoa > Chordata > Actinopteri > Cyprinodontiformes > Poeciliidae > Xiphophorus > Xiphophorus couchianus. The sequence goes on along the minus strand of NC_040244.1, from coordinate 167,276 downwards.
ACTCTTCTTCCTGACTGTAGAGTTAGTCTAACGGTTGCTATGGAGACCAGGAGAGACCTGGTTCTCTAGCGTGTAGCATTGTGTTCTCTGGTCTTTCCCATGTTGAGGAGCGACCCGGGTTCTGATGGGAGACGCTACCTGGGACGTGTCCGGAGCCGCAGGGCCGGACGGGACTCTGGGGCGGGAGGTGAGGCTGGAGACCGCAGGACCGACCCGGTTGGACCCGCATGCCGCAGTCCTGCAACAGGGAGAGCAGTTAGGGGAGCCCTTCACGCTGCATACATTACCCAGCATGCATTGGGTTGGCTTCTGCAGCGTCTCAGCATCAAAGCTTTCATCCAGCCCAGAGGTCAGAGGTCAGATAAACCTCCCCGTCTGCTGCCGGCTTCACAGACGCGGCTCTTCTTCTTCTTCCTCCGCCGCCGCAGTTCTTCGTGGCGGCGCCACATTCAACACGCCAGCGCTGCAGCTCGCAACAAAGTGTGACAAGAAAACTTAACAGGGATTTTCTTGTTCGTACCTGAGCTCAGAGTAAACGCTCGAACTGGGCCGGGCCTGTCATCCCAGTCAGAGGTTCTGGTTCCACCGGCTGAAGCTTCCCGGCTCATTAAAGAAACGGCTGCAGCATCACGAGCCACACAACCAGAATCAATACGGTTCAGTCTGAACCCAAAATGTTCCAGAGATTTTGAAACAAAACAAACCAAAAGACTGAAACATGCATCTTTAAATGAAACAGGAATTTATTCCTCACAGAAGGAATTTCTACATAAAAAAAGAAGAAAAAACTCAAAATATTTGAATAAAGTTGCTTAAAATTCAAACATTTTCCCAACAAACACTCGGGAGTTCAGGAATGTTCTTGGATTTGACCCAAATCTGACTCACTGAAACGGAGGAAAACAGGAATGACAATCAGAAGGAAAATGTTCTGATGAGGACTGGAATTCCAGGTCAGATTCCAGACATGGAGGAATATTTCCTGAATCCTGGAGGAGAGCTGGAGCGATTCATCCGCTCTGAGGCTGGACTCCTTCCTCATGTCCACTTCCTGTCTGCGCCGCTCTGCAGACGCCTCACGTCTAAAGCGACGTACGCAGGAAAAATGTATCGGCGCCATATTTTACACACAAGTCGGCATGTATAAAAAAGAATGTGGCGTGAAAATGGGGGTTAATATACACTAACCTTTGACCTGCAGTGAAAATGAGCAGCAGCCACACAAACTTTATCTGTGGACAATAATAAACTACAAAGAGTCAAAACTCAGTAAATCCACTGAAATCTGATCCAGTTATTTAGACCAGGAAGCATCAAACCCCATGATTTTATGATTTTAATATTTTAGTGTTTAAACCATGAAACTGAACCACATTTATCCTCAGACAATAACCTAACACACACACACACACACACAGAATAAAGAAAAGAGAAATACAGGATGTGAAAACCTCAGTGTAAATAATCATGTTGCTCAGTTTGTGTCTCATAAAGATGAAACTCATCGTCTGAATGCATCTATTTATTCTCACTAGAGAGAAACCAGGGCTGATCAAACAGTTTGATTATTGATCAGGTGATCAGGTGTGGAGACAATCCCAGGTATATCAGTAGCTGCATCAAGGTGAGCCGCTACCTGAGGAGCTTTGGCTCTGATGGAGAACATGGAGCCATTGATCAGAGATCAGATTGATCTGCTGGTTTCTGATCGTTTAGATTCATCCAGACTGATCATCCTGGAGCTCTGAGCAGAACTTAAAGCAGGTACCGGTACCGGTACCGGTCCAGCTGCAGTCGTCCTCCAGTGGAGCCAGAAATCATCTGGACTCTGTAAATGTAACTTCTGCTCCTGATTCCTGGATTCAGAAGAAACGTTGAAATCCCGGCTGAACGCTCTTTATACTAATTTCCATGAATATGTATTTCTGGAGGCGACAGGCGGAGCAGCAGCTGCTCTGCTTCCTGTAAATCAGGATGACTAGAGGAAAGGTGAGCAGGTCCGATCGGAGCTCGGCTTCATACATCTGGAACTTTTTGTGCGCCGCACTTTTCTAAATTTGTCCTGCGCCAAGTTTTAGTGGGAAGACTGCAAACCTTTAGTGCATGAGGGCCCTGGTCACTTCAGCAAAACGACGATCCTCATTAGGAAAAACATTTCCAGATTTAACCTGGAACTCCAGCTGCTGGATTATGGAAATATATCAGGGAAAACCTGCAACTATTCCAGGTTTGTTGCTGACAGGAATAAAACCAGATCCAGACTTCTGTGTTTCTGGAAGGACTGGGAACAGGAAGGACTGATCACCATTCATCCACCTTTTTTAGGAAACGTCTGTCCATCTTTTGCAGTTTCAGAAACTGGAAGCTTTTCTGTTTCTCAGAACATCTTATAGCAACCGGCCTGGAAAACCGCCTGGAAAACTTAGTTTCCTTCAACTTCAACTCCAGAGCCTCACCAGGACGGCCTAGACTTCCCTCCAGCTCCTCCAAGGACTCCCGGCCCAAAAAGTGGAGAAACCTGGTTCCTCCACTCAAATGTAAAATGTTATTTTATTCGATTCTAATTAAAGAAGGAATTAAACTTTTTCTTCTGGATTTTTAATATTGTTTAAAATAATTTGTGCTTCTGGTTGGAACTGAAAGTTTCCTTTGGGAACTGAAGCTCTTTAGGTTTTAGGTGTTTTGGGAACTTTGTTGGGAACGGGATGTTGCTGGGGAACCGAGGAACAGGAAGTTCTGTGTTGGGAAGAGGAAACTCTAGAACCATGTAGAATCTGTGGGTCTGGGAAATGAAAGGTCCGGTTTGTGCAGCGCTGCGGTTCTGGTCTTCCTGATCCAGGAAGCTGAACGACAAAGTTTTCAAATGGGCCAAATGTTTGACTTTGTGCTGGAAGCGTTTCTGTTCTGTCGGACTCGATCCGTCCAGGCCGGACAGAAACACTCACCGTCCGGCCCCGTGATCAAAGCTCCGGACCCGGATCCGCTCGCAGGCCCGTGTAATCCGGATCGGCTCTCATCGGATCATCGCTCTGTTATTCTGGGAATCAGCGAGGGGGGGGGGACATCACAGCTCAGCAGAGCGAAAGGAACCGGGTCCAGCTGGGTCCGGCCGCGCCGCTCGGATATGTTCTGTGCCTTCGGACAGAGGCTCAGAGTCGTGTTTGGACCGGGCCGCAGCGTTTGGTGCTGGTTCTGTTTCGTCTCTGTTGCGAATCTGGAAAGAAATTCCTGCCGGGTCCGAAGGCCTCAGATGGTTCTGGTCAGCAAAAACGGTTCTGGCAGACGGAACCGCGGAGATTGGAAAAGAAGAAAATGTGAAAACACATAACAGAACCAGAACCAGAACCCGGGCCGCCCTATAGAACAGAACTCAAGTCATCAGCTGTGATGATGCATCAAGGAGATTTTGGACCTTGGTTCTGACCCAGAAGCTGACAGATCTCCACCGGGTCGGTGTCTTTGTGAAAGAGATTCTACAGAACTGACCTGACAGAACCTCCAGAACTGGGCCTGAAGGATCCTCAATGACCCGCTGGAGAAGAGGTTCTGGAAGATGACCCTGTCTGTTTGGATCAGAACCCAACGTTCCCAGGAGAACCCGGTTCTAGAACTCTGTTCGGTTCTGGTGCAAGTTCTGTTCTCCAGAACTTTAAACTGGATTTCTTAAAACGGGCAGCGGTTCTGATCGGACCCACTGTGGCTGGTTCTGGTCCAGTTTCAGTCATTCTCATTTCTGAACGCAATCAGGACCAAAGCTGCTCTGGACCGACCCGGTTCTAGTTCTGGTTCTGGTCCGACTCGTTTCAAACTCTTTATTTTGAGTCTGTTTCCAGGACGGAGCTGTGGCGCCCTCCGCTGGCCGAACCGAGCGGCCGCAGCTCCGGACAGGAAGCAGGAGGTGGACCGAGGGGGTCAGAGGTCACCGTGGGGTCGGGACCCAGTACAGGAGGAAGAGGAGGAGGATGAAGGTTCTGGAGACGTTTCTCCTTCAGTTTTCTGGATTATTCTGAGCTTCTGGTTCTGGATGATCCGTGTTTCCATGGAAAGTTTTTTTATGACGGGAATAAAATCAGCATTAAGAAGTTATTTTTATTTTCTCCTGGATTTGATCTAAACAAAAAAATGTGGTCAGATTTGAGTTTTTTTGCAGTGAACTTTTTATCGGTTCTGATAAAGGTGCTATGATCGATCGGCACCGATCATAATCGGCCGATTTCCGTGAAAAGTGTATGATCGCCAAATCCGATCACCTGCCTCTCCTTCTCAGCCTGCAGCTGCTCTCCTCCTGCCTTCTCGCTGCGCAGCATCAAGTCCTGCAGTGAGGAAATTTAACGTTCTGAGTGAACCGGGACGTTTGCGTGTTGCAACAGGAAATGACCTCGGGGGCGAAACACAACGAATCTAATATGATATTTAAAAACCAAACACTTGATTGATTTGGCTGCATGGAGGCTCAACGCAGGAACCAAAGACGTCCGGATCCAGACAGCAGGTAGAGCAGCGCAGCTTCCAACACGGTCAGAAAGATGAACAATAACTGAAGTCTGGAGCTGCGGAGCGAGACGCCGGTTCTGCTCCGGCTGTTGGACCGCCTCTACTGGAGGTGATATTTCAGACGGAGTCGCTGAACCTCCAGACTGAACTGTCACAGCGAGCAGCAGCTGAGCTGCAGCTGATTTTAGTTATGTGGTTAAATATGTCTGTTACGTCTAAATTAGTGAATTTATTGCCAGATAATTTAGTATCATTTATATGAAAAGCGAAAAATTGGCCAGAGATCGGCCTCATGGATGATCAGAATCAGAACCTGATGGGAGCGACCCGGTTTCTGATTTTGGAACATTAAACGTTTAACTCGTCTGACCCGAGTCAGCGGTTCTGTGACCCCCGACCCCTGGCCCACCTGCAGGAAGCTGCAGGTCACATGGTCTCCGAACGCCGGCAGGCTGGGCCGACTCTCGCGGTAAATGTGGACGGTGTAGATCGTCATGACGACCGGACGAGGCTCCGCCCCATCTGTCACCAGGACGCTGATCTGGCTGGTTCCCATGCCGACCGGGAAGTTGGCCGTCCTGAGGAGGAGAACGGGTCAGAACTGTGAGGTCAGAGGTCAGGGGGCGGGGGGCGGGGCTAACCTGGGTCCTCGGTGGTCGTCCAGTCGGACGACGCAGGCGGCGCTGATCGGTTCCGGTCGGATCCGAACCATCAACGTGTCAAAGGGAACCTCGGCCCGGTACTCCTTCATGGAGGGGTTAAAGGGCGGAGTCAGGCTGAGGGGCGGCTCCGAGTAGATCTGCCTCAGGCGGGGGTCCAAACACGACCCTGGGGGCAGAACGCTGGCCAATCAGGGGGCAGTTTGGAGGATCCAGATTTCTGATTGAAAACACAACCAGATACCGGTAGTTGGGCCGGTTCTGGTCCGGTCCGGTCACTGCGCTCCAGATGTTTCTCACCTCCAGGTGACCCGGACACCGGCTGCTGATTGGTCGGTGGGTTGGCCTCTCTGAGGAGAACAGGTGAGTCATGTGACTGAAGAGAAAGCAGCTGATTGGCTGGAAGCTTCGGCTGCTCACCTGCTGCTCTGCAGGTGGTGGTGCTGACTGATCCTGAGGAGGAGGAGGAGGAGCAGGCTGGGGGGGCCCGACGAAGATGAGGAAGACAAGGAGGAAGAGGAGGGATGAAGCTGCAGAGAGACACCGATTCAGATCAGCTCCATGACACAACCACAACCATCAGAACCACCAGAACCAGGTGTACCAGGTGGAAGGGTGACGGCGTCTGCAGCTGCAGGTGGAAGCGCAGCAGGAACAGGAAGTGGTCGTGGTTCAAACAGCTGCTGTGTGTCCCTCTGCAGCCACCGTACTGAAAACAGAGGCTCCAGTTAAAACCCTCAGCAATAAACAGACCAAACTATCCATTAGTCTGTTTTATTTAGTTTGATTCACTTAGTTCTACTTAGTTTGTTTTTACTTAGTTTGTTTTATTTAGTTTCTTTTATTTAGTCTGTTTTGCTGCAGCACTTTAAAGCTGATCTGATTCTTTAAGCTGAACTTCAGAGTAAGGTCAGTGAGTTACCATGGCAACAGAAAGCCCAGAGGATCACTATGTTTACATTTCTGTAAACAGATTTTACTTTAAAAGTTGTTTTTTTATTTCATTTATTTTATTCCTGGATTGTTATCAGGGACCGCAAACGGCCCCCGGGCCTCACTTTGAACACCTTCCTGCTTCCTGTTGCTACGGCAACACAAACTCACCTGCTGCCTGAGGGTTCCTAAGGACAGGTTGGTCTGCAGGTGTGCTGGCGGCGGCAGCAGCAGGCGCAGGCTGTCCTCCAGGACCCGGTCTCTGGTGATCTGTCCTCTGAAGGCGTCCTCACCCTGAGATGGGACGCTGAGTCCCGGGTCCACCTGGACAGACAGAGACACACTGACCCCTGCTGGACATGCAGTGTAACAGAACCGGTCCTGAGCAGGTACCACCTGGAAGAACTTTGAGACCCGCGGGTCAGAACCGGTGTGGCCAGCAGGGGGCGCCAGAGCTCACCTGGACCACAGCTGGAGAGGCGGCACCGCTGAACATCAGAGTGAAGGTGAGCAGCTGGAAGCACAGCAGGCAGCTGGACAGAACCAGAACCGGAACCAGCAGTCAGAACCGGACGGATCCGCAGAGACGAACCTGGGGAGAACCAGGCCTCACCTGCTGCCCGCTGCCGGCTCCTGATTGGTCGACGCCGCCCGCAGCACCGCCACCACCACCCTATGGACCTGGACCCGGGCCAGCCGGGCCGAGGCCGGGCCGAACCGCTGCAGCAGGAAGGTTCTGATCTGGAGGGCAGGAGGTCAAAAGGTCAGGAGGTTCTACCGACCCGGATCCTCCCAGAGATTCTGGTTCCTCACCTGGGTCTGCTGGCCTGGGTCGTTCTCGCTGGTCTTCACCACGATGACGTCATGCAGGAAGGATGTCAGAGGGGTCACAGAGGTCACCAGGACAAAGACATTCACCATGGCAACCAGAGCAGGAGAGGGGGCGTGGCCTGGTCTGTCCCAGAAACAGGAAACGGAAAGTTTCACCGTCCAATCGGAAAACATGGAGCTTCCAGGTCCAATCAGACCCAGATCACCTGACGGCCCCATGCTCACCTGTTCTGAGGAAAGAGAGGCTTCTGATTGGATGACCCACAGGACACAGGCCTCATGGGATGATCAGCTTCTACAGAAAGGTCAAAGGTCAAATACTGTGCTGAAGTTGACCTCTGCTTGACCTGGAACTGACCCACCTGTCAGCTGCAGGTAGAAGCGACAGCGACCTTCACCTGCATCTGAAAACGCCTCCATCAGCTCAGGTAGCAGGTTCACCTGTACACACACACACACACACACACACACACACACACACACAGGTCAGCTGTGATGTCATCCGGCAGGACTCAGCCTGGACAGGTGAGTCTCACCATCTGATGCTGCAGGTGTGAGAATCTGATCCTCCTCAAGCAGCTCGGTTCTGAAGAACTGAGACACAGCAGGAGGCTCCACCCACCCACACCTGGGACAGGTAGAGGGGAGGAGTCAGGACAGGTAGAGGGTTCCCACAGGGTTCTGTGTTGGTGAAATTCCTCTGTAATCCAGATTGTTCTAGTAGATTACAGGACGTTAAATCCTGGATGACAGAAGTTTTTGCTTTTGGATCAGAACCTCTGAACAGAACTTGATCAGTCGATTATTGATCTGGATCAAATGATCCTCCAGTGATGAAGCTTTTAACCTGGATGTCATTTAATCCTACAGGAACGATAAACATCCATCTTCTCCAACTTGCAGTCCATTCCGGTTCCGGTTCTGTTGGAGTTTTTCCTCTCCACTGTCGCTACATACATGCTGAGTTTGAGGGATTGCTGCAAAGTCAATGGCAGCGCCCCCTGCTGGTCAGGAGGAGTGATGCTGCAGGTCAGACAGAAATTTGAATCCAATTAGAACAACTAATCCAACTGGGCAGTACTGGGATGAATGGATGATGAAACTGGGATGATTCATTGTGAATTGGAGCCACAGAAATAAACTGAACTGGACTCCAGGCCCAGATCTGGACTCTCTGCAGAACCTCAGCAGCAGAAAGTCCTCTGCCTGATTGTTTCCAGCTGCTGGACAGGAAGTCACATGACAGGAAGTCTCCACCCTGTGTGTGTGTGTGTGTGTGTGTGTGTTCACCGTTCTGCGTCCTCAGGAAGCTGCTGGTCTCAGCGAATCGGGTCAAATGGACCTGATATCCCATCTGCTGCAGAACCTGCTGGTGCAGCACGACCTCAGGGTCCGACGGGCCGTGGCGACCCATCAGAACCACGGCCTGGCGCCGGCGCTGAGATGACCGGGCCTGAGGAAATATACAGATCGGTTGAAGGTCCAGAACCTGAAACTGGTCCGGTTCTGATCCAGTTCTTCAACAGCCTGAAATCTGCTATAAATAATCAGCATCAGCTGTTTATCATCGACTCCAGAACCAGAACTAGGGTTAGTCTGGGTGGTTCTAACAAACTGAGTTTGTTCTCAGATGAACTGGCTCCAGTCGGTTCTGGTTCTGGTTCAGCTCAGAGGACTGGACCCTCCAGTTTATTTAGCCCACTAGCCAAACATTATTTAAACGTTTATAACGAAGCTAAACTTTTAGGTTGAAACTGTGGCATCCAAAGTGAAATATGAGATTTCAGGATAAATAATCCCACTGTTGCTGTTCGGTCCGGTTCTGGTCCGGTCCGGACAGGAAGCCGCTGGAGCCGGACCTCCCGCTCCGTAGCGGCTTCAGGAGCAGACGAACCCGGGCCGAAGTTCTGACAGCGCTCCAGAACCAGGAACTCCTCCCACAGGAATATTTTTATCCAGGGTCAAATACCAAGTGCACCCAGCAGAACCTGCGGTCCGGGTTGGCCCGCCCCGCTGCCGCTCATCCTGTTGGAGGATTCGGGTCCTAAAAATATTCCAGGCCGGAAGGAATGCGGTCTCCTCCCGGAGCTTTCTGATCATGTGATCAATAACTGATTAAATGATTTGAACAGGAAGAATCTGTCCTTTTTTCTCCGATTATAACTTTATAGGTTTTAAGAAATCAATTCTGATTTGGACTACTGCCGGTATCTTTTGTTGCGTTAATATTTTATTTACTCGGTATTCTGATGTTTCTCCAGAGCCGACCTGTGGGTGGGAGCTCATCTGCGCAGGCGCAGTTCAGGTGAGTCTCACCTGCGTCTCCTCCTGCAGGGCGTCCAGAGCCGAGATCAGTCTCCTAGTCTCCATCTCCTCCGACTCGCTCCGGTTCCGGTTCACCTTCAGGGTCTGGTAACAGAGGTAAAGCAGCGCGAGCAGCAGAACCAGCGGGGCCGCGCACGCGCGCCGCCGCAGCAGCATCCTGAGGAAGAGGAGGCGAAGCATGAGGAGCGGCTTCACTTCCTCACCTCCACCTGGCGAGGAAGAGCAGCAGCTTCATCCAGGAGGTCCGGGTCTCCGCTCGCTGGGTCCGGGCTGGAGCCGCCGCAGTTCTGGGAAAACAAGCTGGAGCTTCACCATCTGGTTCCAGTTAGTCCAGCAGGAGGAGGAGGAGCAGCTCGGGTTTCACTCTTCCTCTGAACTTTCTAACAACAGCAGCAGATTCAGGAGGTCCGCACCTCCTCTTCCTCCCGAAGGAGTTATTTCTGGAACACAAGCGGCTGTTTAAAGAGACAAGCGGATTTTTGGTTCTGGTTCTTATGACCTAAAGACCAGAACCAGAACCGGACAAAGTCCGGTTGGTTCCGTTATTCTAGAAATATGTCAAATGTTTTATGTCTGGCTTTTAATTTCAAAAGGTTTTATTTAAACTCAGTTTCCTCCTGATGTCGTTCAAACTTTTCACATTAAGGCATCGTCCGCACGGGGGCGCTGTTTCCCCGCTAACAAGTTCCACCGTCACAGCATCAAACACCAGAAGAAGCAGCAGATAGAAAACATCCTCAGTTTATTTACCACACACACACACACACACACTACATTCAGAAACTGTCCATTTGAACCACAGAGGCCTCCATAGTTGTAGTCCAGTAGAGTTTGTAGTTCTTTTAGTTGCAGTGAGGGAGCAAAGTCTGATGGGAAACAGTCCAAACTGCAGAGAAAGAGAAATCGGATCAGAACCAGAGCAGAGGCAGAACCCTGGCCACTGATGATGTCACAGCTCCTGACCTGTGATTGGTCTATTTGTGGCGGCTGCCCCTCCTCTTCATGGCAGCCGTGCACTGGGGGCAGAACCACTTCCCTTTGGGTGCCTCGGTCAGGCCCACGCAGCCATAGTGGAACCACTCAATGGGGCACTGGAAACAGAACCGGGTGAGGACTGGGTCAGAACCAGCCAGGCAACTGGGTCAAAAAGCTGAACATCTGGATACTCACATCTGTGTTGTCACAACCGACCATCTCTCCATAGGAAACCTGCAGCAGACGGATCCAGTTAGACCAGAGCAGAACCAGAGCAGAACCAGAACGTGCGGGCCGCCAACCTACCTGGTTGCAGATGCAGTAGCGCGGCTCATTGGGGTCGTAGGTCCAGTCCACCTGGCTGTTGGCGTCGGCTTCCGGCAGAACCGCGGCCTGCTGGGAAAGCTCCTGGGCCAGCGCCGACGAAGACGAGCAGGAAGACAGCGAGGAAGAGGAGGACGACGAAGACGATTGGTGGTTGGAAGACTTGATGGAGCTCCTGGAACCAGAACAGGCGACCCGATTAGACCCGGTCAGACCTGGTCAGACTCGTCCTGGTGTGGCGGGGGCCTTACTTGGACTTGCGTCCGCGGGAGTCGGAGGCGGCGCTGGGGGTCAGGTTCTGGGTCAAGGTGGAGGCCAGCGCCGATGAAGAGTAGCCCGAATTCTCCCGGGTCAAAGAGAACTCCCGACCCAGCTGGAAGTCGTTGTTCTTGATCGCCTCGTAGCTCGCCTTCAGGCTGGAGGTCCGTCGGCCCTCTTTCATCTGGGAACCAGAACCAGTCAGAACCAATTCAACACTCGACTTTACTGAGTTTAATGTCAGAAAAGACTTTCAGTTTAAACTTGAAGGCCTGATGCTTTTTAAGGCTCCAGTTTGTAACTTTTATAAAAATGTTTTTCCATATAATTGTTCAAACTGTCAATGAACTCACTGACTTCCCAATGCTAACTGCTAACAGGTTTCCTCTGTGGATCATCAGCCTGATGGGCTGCCAGACTCCTCTAACCCCCACCAGGCTAAGTGTCGTCTGTTTATGTTTAACAGCAAACGGCGATTGCTCAGACGGGTTAAGCTAGGTGTATAGTTAAAGTCTCGGTGCAGGTTGTGCTAGCCTGTAGCATCGTTGACCTGATCGCTCTGTGACAGTCCAACCTGCACCTCCATTAAATATGGAAGCCTTATGGCAAGCTGTTGGCATCAATAATGCGAGGCGTGTTGTTGAGTGTCTGATTGGGGATCAGGTAAAAACAACATGCATCATCATCAGTGCTGATCGTTTCTAATCTTTTCTCCAGATGCCGACAGCTGGTCACCTGAGCCGTGGCTTGGACGGCCTGGGCCGCCGCCATGGTGATGGCGCCGGCTCCGGCGCCGGGCCCGGCAGGCAGCGAGGTCAGGCTGTAGGACGCCAGCGGCTGGGATGGGTTCACGCTGTAGACGCTGTTGGTGGACGAGGACGTGCTGTTGGCACGGCAACCTGCAGGTGACAGGGACAGTCAGGACAGGGGCAGGTTCCAAGGTCCGGTTGGGTCCGGGTCCAGTCCAGGTGAGCAGAACCTACCTGGAGTGTTCTCCTTGGAGGCGTCCGACGTGAGTGTGGACAGCAGAGCTTCGGACTTGAACTTCTTCTCTGGAACGTGTTCGGTGGTGTGGTGGGTCGGGGCGCTGTACTTCCTCTCTGGAACAGAACAGAACCGGTCAGAACCGGAACCAGAGTCGGCCTGCAGGCGGGTGGCTGGACTCACTCTCTGAGCTGCTGTGGGAGTGGACGTGGTGGTTGTTGACGGGCTGAGACGGGCTGTCCATCTCCAGAGACCCTGAGGACAAAAGCAGAACAAGTCAGCCGACCCGGACCACCAGAACCGAGACCGCCAGAAGGGGTCGGACCGGGGGACTCACGTCTCTCCAGGATCTCGGTGATGCCAGCGTTGTCGGCCTCCAGCTCCATCTTAAACTTGGCCAGTTCCTGGTCCAGTTTCCGCAGGTGCCGGTCCACCTGAGGACAGAGACAGGACAGGAAGCCGAGAAGCTGAGCTGGACTGACAGAACCGGGCTAGGATTTCAGAACCAGGCCCAATCACCATTAGTGGAGATCAGCGGAACATCTCACCAGATCATAAATCTGATTGGCCAGCTGCACCTTCTCATCAGCATCCTCCAGAGCTTTGTAGTAATCCTGAAACAGAAGAACAGCAGACGTTCACCAGAACAGAACATCTGGAAGGTTCTGGGTCCAGCTGCTCCCACCTTCTTGATGATCTCCATCTGCTCCTCTCTCCACTCCGGCTTGTTCTTCTTGGCGTTGAGGAAGAACTCTGTGACCTTCTGCTCCAGCTGGTCTGTGGCGTCTGAAACAGGAAGAGAAGCTCTGAAGAGAACCAGGCAGAACCGGTTAATCCATTGGGGAGAACAGCATCCATCCCAACAGCAGAACATCTCGGAACCTGCAGCATGTTGATCTGAAGCAACCGCATTCGGGTTCTACGGGTTCTGCTCTGGCGGCAGCAGAACATCCACTCAGGTTGTGACAGCGGGGAGCTGAGGTCCTGTCTGGGTTTCTTCCAGCTGCAGCTTCTCGTTTTAGAAAACTTGAGTGTGAGAAACGCGTCATTTAAAGAGAGAGTACCTGTACTTTCAGTTTGCTTTAAAGCTAGATTATTAATTACAAGATTTACGGCAATACTTTTAAAAACTGGTCAAACTAGAATAAATTTGCCTCACTGTTTCCTAATTTCCTCTTTAATTCTTCTGGTTTTTAATGTGATTTTAAGTAACAGAGCAACACAGAGTGACTCCATTTAGCAAGAAAATCCAGTAGAACCCGTTAATCAATTTACTAAGAACAAAATAATCAATGAAAGAAATCCAGAAGACGGAAGCCATGGAGGAGACAAAGCTAGCAGAAGAAGGCTCTGCTACTTTTTAACCTACATCCAAACACTGAGAGGAGGAAAACCAACACCCCACATCACCCTGAACACAACTTCCCCCTTGGTCAAACAAGGTGGTGGCAGCATCATGCTGTGGTGGATACAAACACACACCACACTTTTCAGATTTTCTCTGTAGAAATGTTGAAAAGCGAGATATCTGTCAGAGTTCTGCACCATGTTGTGTTGTTTTATCACATAAAATCCCAGGAAAACAGACTGGAGTTTATGTTTAATCAGAAATTTATGTAATAGATCACTGAAAAGGTTGACAGCTTTTAAAGACACCATCTTTGTCATTTTATTCTAACCGAGTTTTCAAGGAATAAATAAAAATGTTTATTTAGAGTATAAACCAACTGCAGCAGTTCCTGGTGTGTGTCGGTCGGGGGCGCTGCTGGGTCTACAGAGCCTGTAGAAAATGCTAGTTTTAAAAGCTGAATCTTAGTATCAGCGCTAACTAAAACCTCCCTTGTTTTGACTCAAGTTCTCTCTGAGGGTTACACCGTGGCTCCGTGTGTGTGTGAGACGGTGTGTGTGTTTGTGGACCGTACTCTGAACCTGCAGGTCCATCTCCCTCATTTCCGTAAACCTGTCGCGGAGGTCCATGGGAAGCTGCTCGATCACTGCGGGAGGAGAAAAACAGGACGTTAACGGTCCGACCGCCAAATGCGACCCATCTACCGCTTATTGAGCCCCAAAACCCGGCAGCCGCTCAGCCACAGCCCCGTACTCACTCTCCAGGTAGTCCTCCAGATACAACATCCTGCTGCTTTTAACCTTTTAGTCGTTTTTATCGACAAAATTCGTCTTTCAAGATGGCGCCTCCAGCCGTGGACTAGCTCAGAAAAAAGACCCTAAAAATAGAAGCAGGAACGCATGACGTCAATTGCCTCCCGTCATCTGATTGGTTTGAAAAAAATAATGAATTTTGATTCGCGGGGTTTCGTGCTATTGCATCATGGGAGCTGTAGTTTTCTCCATTTCATAATCTACCCAGAAGTCCAGATTTTTTCCCGTTGTTCGATGTATTTTAGATGAGGAATAAAATGTTTTTCATATTCCTGTTTCGATTCACAGCGACAGACGGAATCTGGTTCCTGAAAGCCTTAATGTTTCACAGTTTTTATTAACTTTACATGTTTCTTATTTTACTGTTAAAACTCAGCATGTTTACATACGGAATAACTATATTATTTCTATAGTATATTTTTATAATAGCCTGTAGTATATTTCATATTTGCTGTTATACCTATTGGATTGTTACTACAATCATTATCATTATCATAACAAATTAAAAATTAAATAAATACTTTATTGTTCCCAAAGGGAAATTAAATAAAAAAGCTATAGGCCTACAAGTGTTTGTTGTTATTATTATATTTCTTAGCTTGGTCACTATTGTTGTCCTGCTACATTTCATGGTTTCACTACTTCCTATTGATGTTTTAACTCCAAGAAAATTAAATGTTGTCGTAACTCAGAGTTGTGGGCGGCGATACTGTTGCCTTCTGCAGTAGCAGTCAGCCTCGGGGAAAATCTGAAGAGTCCTCTGACTGAAGGCTGTCTGTCCTGACATGCTAACAGCTCAACAGAAACAGCAACGAGTCCTGGATGAAACCATC